>NW_024743709.1:2220311-2250156 GCF_018991925.1 Homarus americanus
TTTTTCATTTATTATCGTTGGCAGGAATGATTTTAAACACGGAGTCCCTCAAGGTCCTTGGTTCGACCCCTAGTATTTATCCCGAGTTAGTTTTTCCCATGAAGGTTAACGTGCGTCCTCGACTCACCCTTGATAAAAAAAAAAAAAAAAAGCGCTGAAAAAAAACACTGGAAAAAATATACTCCTATTTACATCTTAAGTATTGTATGTGTAAGCGACCCGGAACACAACACGGTCTAGATACAGGTTGTGTTGTGTCTTTGTGTTTATGCCATGTGTTGTATTGGTAATTTAAACATGGAGTAGATTGAAATATGATGTGGTAGTATTGTGGTAAATGAGAATATAGTGTGGTAAATTCATACATGGTGTGGCAGTACTGTGGTAGACGAGAATATAGTGTGGTAGATTCATACATGGTGTGGTAGTACTGTGGTAGACGAGAATATAGTGTGGTAGATTCATACATGGTGTGGTAGTACTGTGGTAGACGAGAATATAGTGTGGTAGATTCATACATGGTGTGGTAGTACTGTGGTAGACGAGAATATAGTGTGGTAGATTCATACATGGTGTGGTAGATTCATACGTGGTGTAGTAGTACTGTGGGAGACTAAAACAAGGTGTGGCATTACTGCTGAAAACTAAAACATAGTGTGGTAAACTTAAACATGGTGTGGTAAACTAAAACATGGTGTGGTAAACTTAAACATGGTGTGGTAAACTCAAACATGGTGTGGCAGTACTATGGAAGGCTCATAAACGGTATAATCTCTTCTCGCTCCCCAACAAAAAACAACTAATCACCATAATTTAAGTTCAAGGTCGACATAGGGGATCGAATCCTTCAAGACGAACTCAATAAAAAAAAGGAGCATCGAGGTGACAGGGTAGCCTCGCCCATCCTGCTGTGTGAAGCGTCCTACCTAAGGATTGTATCTGATGTCTGAAGGACTTTACGGATGTTGAGAGAGAGAAAGAGTTGCCTGGTAGTTGTTATAAGTTGCCATAAACTTGTTAGTAGCCAAAGTCATGAGTACACACACACACACACACACAGACAAGCAGACCTATCACACACACCCTTGCACGCACACACATACACACACATAAAACACTCACGTAGCCAACACAACAAAAAGTTAATCAAGCGAAGTGAAAAAGACTTAAAAAAACGTCGAGTCAGAATCTACATTTCAATCCGGATTCATAAACATTCACTTGTTTTTCCAGTCGACTGATGGAACGAAATCTCACCAAGATCGAGTTTCTCTATTGTCTTCCCAAGCAATAGTGAAGAAGCATAAGGGACGCTATGGGTAGGTTAGGTTAGGTTAACAGACAGCAGTAAGGAAGTACCACAAGGTCCAATATGGGTAGATAAGGTTAACAGATAACAGTAAGGAAGTACCTCGGGAACTAATATGGTATCACAACACGGCCTCAAAAAACCTGCCATAACTTTTATCACAAAAACTCAAACTATGTACCAGCTTAAGGTGCTGCTATGGTGTGCAGGGGTGCTAGGTGGTGTGTAAGAGTGCTAGGTGGTGTGTAGGGGGTGCTAGGTAGTGTGTAAGAGTGCTAGGTAGTGTGTAGGTGGTGTGTAAGAGTGCTAGGTGGTGTGTAGGGGTGCTAGGTAGTGTGCAGGGGTGCTAGGTAGTGTGCAGGGGTGCTAGGTAGTGTGCAGGGGTGCTAGGTAGTGTGCAGGGGTGCTAGGTAGTGTGCAGGGGTGCTAGGTGGTGTGCAGGGGTGCTAGGTGGTGCAGGGGTGCTAGGTGGTGTGCAGGGGTGCTGGGTGCAGGGGTGCTGGGGCAGGTGTGCAGGGTGCTAGGTGGTGTGCAGGGGTGCTAGGTGGTGTGCAGGGGTGCTGGGTGGTGTGCAGGGGTGCTAGGTGGTGTGCAGGGGTGCTAGGTGGTGTGCAGGGGTGCTGGGTGGTGTGCAGGGGTGCTGGGTGGTGTGCAGGGGTGCTAGGTGGTGTGCAGGGGTGCTAGGTGGTGTGCAGGGGTGCTGGGTGGTGCAGGGGTGCTGGGTGGTGTGCAGGGGTGCTAGGTGGTGTGCAGGGTGCTAGGTGGTGTGCAGGGGTGCTAGGTAGTGTGCAGGGGTGCTAGGTGGTGTGCAGGGTGCTAGGTGGTGTGCAGGGGTGCTAGGTGGTGTGCAGGGGTGCTGGGTGGTGTGCAGGGGTGCTGGGTGGTGTGCAGGGGTGCTAGGTAGTGTGCAGGGGTGCTAGGTGGTGCAGGGGTGCTAGGTAGTGCAGGGTGCTAGGTAGTGTCTGGGGTGCTAGGTGGTGTGCAGGGTGCTAGGTGGTGTGCAGGGGTGCTAGGTGGTGTGCAGGGGTGCTGGGTGGTGTGCAGGGGTGCTAGGTGGTGTGCAGGGGTGCTGGGTGTGGTGTGCAGGGTGCTAGGTGGTGTGCAGGGGTGCTAGGTAGTGTGCAGGGGTGCTGGGTGGTGTGCAGGGTGCTGGGTGGTGTGCAGGGGTGCTAGGTAGTGTGCAGGGGTGCTAGGTGGTGTCACTGGACTGTATGTTTGTCAGTCCTACACAAAAAGTAGACGAGCAATAAGGCTCATCTTAATGACCACTTTTGTCGACTTGTTTTAGACCTTCAGACACATTTTGTCTACTTTTTGGGGAACTTCCTGAGTTACATGTGACAGATCTCCTGAACAAGAGGCATCCCAGCTTATGTTTCCTGGTAATTAAACAACCTTACCTATTCTGACCTAACCTAACTTAATCAAACTTAACCTTACCTAACCTAACCCAACTTAATCAAACTTAACGTAACATTACTTAACCTAATGTAACCTAAACATAACATAACATAACCTAACATAACATAACCAAACCTAATCAAATTTAACGAAACTACACTGAGACTCTACCTTAACTAGATACGTTCACTTAGCATCATTTAGGAGAAAACAGACTTAGGAGATTATTTTTGTTAATCAGGTAAAAAATGTGGAGTTAAGGTGAGAGCAAGACAGGTGACCCAACCAGCCAGTACAGGTCGCCCTTCAACAGGTCAGGTCGTCCACACAGGTAGTACAGGTCGTTATACAGGTAGTACTAGTGCAGGTCGTCCACACAGGTACTACAGGTCAAATAAATTTTCAGGATAGATTTTCAGAGTAGACAGAAAAGTAGAGAAAATGGGAATCCAGATGTAGAGATGTAGAGAAAATGGGATGCGGTAGTAGACTAAAATGAGAAAAGACAAAACGGGCATAAACTAGTGTGACCCCCAGAGTCTAGTAATCCCTGGGGTCTAGTAGTGTCCCTGGGGTCTAGTAGTGTCCCTGGGGTCTAAGTAGTGTCCCTGGGGGTCTAGTAGTGTCCCTGGGGTCTAGTAAGTGTCCCTGGGGTCTAGTAGCGTCCCTGGGGTCTAGTAGCGTCCTGGGGTCTAGTAGCGTCCTGGGGTCTAGTAGTGTCCCTGGGGTCTAGTAGTGTCCCTGGGGTCTAGTAGTGTCCCTGGGGTCTAGTAGCGTCCCTGGGGTCTAGTAGCGTCCTGGGGGTCTAGTAGTGTCCCTGGGGTCTAGTAGTGTCCCTGGGGTCTAGTAGTGTCCCTGGGGTCTAGTAGTGTCCCTGGGGTCTAATAGTGTCCCTGGGGAAATATTAAAGCCTCTGCCTCACTCACACCACATTGAAAGAATTCACATTTAGGTCAGTCTATTCCTGGAAACAATTTGGGTGTGGGGGTCAGAAAAGGTCAGGAGGTCAACGCAGGGATTTATTCAATTATTTTAACTCATGTTTTTTATTTTTTTCATATTTTCATTATTATTATTATTATTATTATTATTTTGTTTATTGCTATCATTATTGTTATTGTTTTTGTTGTTATCGATATTATTATTACCGTCATCAGTATTATTGTATTATTATTACCACCAACCAGACAGAACTAGTTAATGTTGACAGTATTTGGGCTAAAGTAATACATATTGACCTTTACAGCGTAGCGATGGCCTAAGACTAGTGTTCTGAAAGTTGACCAGACACGGCCAGTTCTCTGGGTTAGCGAGCAACACTATCACAAAAATAGCCAACTTGGAGGGCGAGGTGAGGCAGACTAGCTGGAGTTGACCTGAGCTGACCAGCCTTGAGTTCATCTCATCTGAGTTGACCTGATCTGAGTTGACCTGACCTGACTTGACCTGGCCCTAATCGCTTCCTTACTCAGCTAAACAGATCACTTGAAGATTAGACACCCCAGTTAGGTTAGGTTAGGTTATGCGGGTTTTTCTTCCGCCCATAGATGGTCCCTATACCAGACGGGTTAGTACCTCCCTCAAGGACGGTCAGTATTTCTCCCATAAAATTCACAATAATTAAAGGAACGAGCTGAGGCCTGACTTCCTGTACCTGGCCCATGGGTATGTCCTTGTCTGCCCCACCACCACTACCACACTAACACCACCACTACCACCTACCACCACACCACTACACCCTACCACCACCACTACCACTACCACCTAACACCCTACCACCACCACTACCACTACTAACACCACTACACCATTAGTACCATTACTAACTCCAGTTATTCCTCACCCGTAACATTGAGTAAGTGTGAACATCGGACACACGAGTTGTAAATATAAAACAAAGTATTATTTACATTAGAAAGAGTTTAATGTGTAGATAAAGTCACTATGTATATCAGCCCACACGCCCATATGTGCATCAGACCACACGCCCATATGTGCATCAGCCCACACGCCCATATGTGCATCAGACCACACGCCCATAACTATAAACATTTTTATCAACAGAATAATTTACTTAAGAGCTAATGAAAGATAATGGCACTTGTATACCTGTTCGTTCTCCCACCCAATCTTTCTCCCTTGACCCCTGTGTTGTCCGGGGACCCACTGAACGAGTCTCCTAAGTGTTCATTACTCACAGAACAATTATGAGTTACGTCAATACACCTCATCGTCAGTTTACCAGCTGGAGCCTGCAGATAATATATGGTGCAGTACTGAGTGAGACGACCTTGTCTTACCTTGACCGATATAAAACAATATTTTTATCCTTCAAAAGGTTATATATCGGGTTCTTCCAGTAAGGTCATGTCCCGACAACTGTTTGCACGTGACCTCTGAACATTTTGTAATGATCAGCGACAAAAAAGTTGTTGCTGTTTATATTTTTTTTCATAGGTCCACTTGTAAGCTGGCACACAACACACTTGCCTCGTTCATATTCCACTGTTTCACTTTCTCTGCGACCAGAATAGACGCTGTATGCTGCCCATACCTTTATTCCATATTTGTCTCGGGGTAAAGGGAGTATGGCGTCGGAAAGACCACCTTCCTCTGGGTGGTACTACTGTAGCTGTTGATCCACAGTAACAGCTGCCGATACTGTCCATCAACGGCAGCCTCTCAACCTAGTGTAAGCAAGTGTGTCATGGCGTCGCCCGGGGTTTCAAGTGTCTGGATCATTATATTAAATGTCTTACAAACTTGAATAAAGACCAATGACAAGGTTGCTCGTAATGTGGGACGACTGAACTGTTCAGCCTATAGTGTCTGAGGGCCACAACAAGAGCCTTATAAAGACTATTAAGGATTCACAGTCCGTATTAAAGCTGTCAACTCGGTGAGGACGGTGATGCCTCCTGAACCAAGTACACCATCTGCTTCAGTGTTTAGCATTTCCAAATTAATGTTGATTTTTTTGGAAATTATGAAAAACTCAAATTTTGGTAACTGCACAGCTCGTAATATCAAACTGGAGATGAACATTTGTGGGTCTTTATGTTCATTTTCACTCATTACTTGTTCACGGACATGATCACTATCACAATGGTCACCATCAGAGCCCAGTTCATCAGACACAATTAGACCACAAGTAATGAAATATTGACCACAACTTATAACAACTAAAGCCTCCAGACCACCTATACCACAGTTAGGACACTTAGTATACCACAGTTAGGACACTTAGTATACCACAGTTAGGACACTTAGTATACCACAGTTAGGACACTTAGTATACCACAGTTAGGACACTTAGTATACGTGGACATGTATCCACAGTTAGGACACTTAGTATACCACAGTTAGGACACTTAGTATACCACAGTTGGGACACTTAGTATACCACAGTTAGGACACTTTGTATACCACAGTTAGGACACTTGGTATGCCACAGTTAGGACTTTCCACAGTTAGGACACTTAGTATACCACAGTTAGGACATGGTACCACAGTTGGGACACTTAGTATGCCACAGTTAGGACACTTAGTGTACCACAGTTGGACTTAGTGTGCCACAGTTAGGACAATTGTCCACAGTTAGGACATAGTATACCACAGTTAGGACACTTGGTATACCACAGTTAGGACACTTGGTATACCACAGTTGGGACACTTGGTATGCCACAGTTGGGACAGTATGCACAGTTGGGACACTTAGAATACCACAGTTAGGACATGGAATCCACAGTTGGGACACTTGGTATGCCACAGTTGGGACACTTGGTATACCACAGTTGGGACATGGTATCACAGTTGGACATGTCGTTGACTGGTATGCACAGTTGGGACACTTGGTATGCCACAGTTAGGACATGGTATACCACAGTTGGGACACTTAGTATGCCACAGTTAGGACACTTGGTATGCCACAGTTGGGACCTTGGTGTGCACAGTTGGGACATGGTGTGCCACAGTTAGGACATGGTGTGCCGTTGACACTTGGTGTACCACAGTTGGAGTACACAGTTAGGACATAGTATACCACAGTTAGGACATGGTATGCCACAGTTGGGACACTTAGTATGCCACAGTTAGGACACTTGGTATACCACAGTTGGGACATGGTATACCACAGTTAGGACACTTAGTATACCACAGTTAGGACACTTAGTGTACCACAGTTAGGACACTTAGTATACCACAGTTAGGACACTTAGTATACCACAGTTAGGACACTTAGTATACCACAGTTAGGACACTTAGTATACCACAGTTAGGACACTTAGTATACCACAGTTAGGACACTTAGTATACCACAGTTAGGACACTTAGTGTACCACAGTTAGGACACTTAGTATACCACAGTTAGGACACTTAGTATACCACAGTTAGGACACTTAGTATACCACAGTTAGGACACTTAGTATACCACAGTTAGGACACTTAGTATACCACAGTTAGGACACTTAGTATACCACAGTTAGGACACTTAGTATACCACAGTTAGGACACTTAGTGTACCACAGTTAGGACACTTAGTATACCACAGTTAGGACACTTAGTATACCACAGTTAGGACACTTAGTATACCACAGTTAGGACACTTAGTATACCACAGTTAGGACACTTAGTATACCACAGTTAGGACACTTAGTATACCACAGTTAGGACACTTAGTATACCACAGTTAGGACACTTAGTATACCACAGTTAGGACACTTAGTATACCACAGTTAGGACACTTAGTATACCACAGTTAGGACACTTAGTATACCACAGTTAGGACACTTAGTATATCACAGTTAGGACACTTAGTATACCACAGTTAGGACACTTAGTATACCACAGTTAGGACACTTAGTATACCACAGTTAGGACACTTAGTATACCACAGTTAGGACACTTAGTATACCACAGTTAGGACACTTAGTATACCACAGTTAGGGCACTTAGTATACCACAGTTAGGACACTTAGTGTACCACAGTTAGGACACTCAATATATCAAGGACACCCACTTCCATGTTCTGCTCTGTAGCCTCAGCTCATTCCCGGCGTCCTTCAAGGCTCTATCTCGTCACCACTGATTTTGGACACATACCAAAATTCACCTTTTTTTACTCGTTGCCTCTTACAGCTTACTCTTACAAGTTCCTCTTATAGGTTCCTATTTAGTTCCTCTTACAAGTTCATCTTACAAGTTCCTGTTACAAGTATCTTCTCACAAGTTCCTCTTACAAGTATCTTTTTACAAGTTCCTCGTAAAAATTCTCATCATTAGGTCATCTTACAGGTTCCTCTCACCTGTTTCCAAATAACTTTCTCCGCTCGTGTCTTTAAAAGTAGGTCAGGTCTGCTTAAGTCAGTCAGTCACACACACACACACACACACACACACACACACACACAGATGGCTGTATGAGAACATGTTTGTGGTGTGTGAGGTGTGGTCACTCATCCTTTCCTTCATCTCCCTCCTTCCTTCCCTCCATCCCTTACTCCTCCCCCTCTCCTCCTTCATTACCTCCTCCCTTCATCTCTCCTTCCCTCTTTCCAGCCTCCCTCTCACCCCTCCTTCCCACGGCACCTACATTATGTTGGGTAAGGTTCAGACAGGTTACATTGAAGCAGGTTTGGTTGGATTAGGTTAGGTTTAACTAGAGTGTACATAGAGTTGAGTTAGGTTAGGTTAGAGGTGTGTGCTGAGACAGGTGGGTTGGGCCCACTCTTGTTCATAATCTACATAAACGATCTAGATACTGGGATCAGCAGTGACATAAGCAAGTTTGCGGATGACACCAAAATAGGGCGGCAGATTAATTCAGGGCAGGATGCAAATGCATTACAGGAGGCTCTAAATAAACTGCAGGAGCGGTCAGAAAAATAGCAAATGAAATTCAACACCAGCAAGTGCAGCGTACTTAATATTGAAAGAACAAATACTGACAATGTTTACAGCCTTAACAACATCAACCTAGAGAAGTCGACTTGTGAAAGAGACCTAGGGGTACTTGTAAGCCCGGACCTACGGGCTAGAAAACAGTGCGTTAATGTTCGAAATAAGGCAAACAGAGTATTGGGTTTTATATCTAGAAGTGTAAGTAACAAGAGTGCAGAGGTCTTATTGCAACTATATCTTGCGCTAGACTGATTGGGCGGTAGTTAGAGGATAGTGATCTATCCCCCTTCTTGAAAATCGGTATTACATTCACTATACTCCAGGATTCTGGTACTACACCTGTTTTTAAGGACATGTTAAACAACTTTGCTAAGGGCATACTAAGCTCTTCCTTACATTCCTTTAATACTCTGGCAAATATCTTATCTGGACCAGGTGACTTATTAGGCTTCAGTTTGTCTATTTGCTTATCAACATCGTTACTAGTCACTACCATCTCGTTAATTTGTTTTCTTCACTATCTCTGTATAGAGTCGGAGCCTCGGGTATCATGTTTAAATTTTCGGTGGTGAAAACTGTTGAAAAATATTTATTCAGATTATTGCTCATTTCTCCGTCGTTATCAGTTATCACGGGAAAGGTTGCTGTCGCCCCTCTCCCTCCCACACCTCGCCCCTCTCCCTCCCACACCTAGCCCCTCTCCTCCCTTTCACCATCACTTCATCTCCCTCCATTCCCTCTTCTGCAATGGGTCACTCATCTTCCCCTGCCGTCAGTCGACCGTCTTGGTGGTCAGGTTATGAACACGTTATAGGAATATGTGACCACCTGAGCAGGTGAACCAGCTGGTGAACGTTGGAAGGTGAACAGCTGAGACGTAACCACCTGAGCAGGTGAACCAGCTGGTGAACGTTGGAAGGTGAACAGCTGAGACGTAACCACCTGATCAGGTGAACCAGTTGGAAGACGTGACCACCTCAGTAGGTGAACCAGGTGAGAGACGTGACCACCTGAGCAGGTCAGTTCTTTATAGCCCACAACACGTGGGGAGGTTAGTATGCCTCGGCTGGCCCTGCACGTGTCTCACATCACTTAACAAGTGAACAGGTGAAAGTGTCCTGGCGGGCGGCCCGTTAGGAGTCGTGTGGAAACAGCACACTAAATACTAATCCTTCTGTACACTGTGGCCGGCACTACACAGGATCGCCTTCACTTCCCCAAGGGCAAAGTTAGGTACCAGTTCACAGCTAGGTGACCGAGGGGTACCCTCGACGAGTAACCAGAGACACTTGAGGTTGCAGTAGTGTTGCCAGAGTGTTGCTGCTTCATCAACACTCCCAGCACTGTGTTAAGCACCTGGATCACGTGCCCACTTCGCTGCCTCTATGGCATTGTTAATTTTCACGGGCAGTGATTGTGGGTCAAGTTCCTGAGACCAGCCACCTGCTGTCCTCTGTGTGTGTGTGTGTGTGTGTGTGTGAATTAGCCGGACCAGCCCCATCACCAAGATTACCTGTTCACACACGTAGACACACACACACTCCAGATATCTTACAAGCACTCATAACCGTATTTAAGTAAACACAGTCAGGTGTAGCGGCCGTAGTTATGATACAGCGGCTGTGCTAAAGAGACTTGTAGCTTAACAATGTCTGGCTTCACTGTAACCACCTCTAGTATAGTGGGGGACCTTCTACTGACTTCACCTCCTACTTTTCCTTTTGTCTTCTTATTCTTCCTTCTTCTTTCTCTTCTTCTTCTTCTTCTCTTCCTCTTCCTCCTCGTTCTCTTCTTCCTCTTCCTCCTTTTTTTCCTACTTCTCCTCTTCCTCTTTCCGTTGTTCATAAGAGGTCAAAGCAAAGGTTCAAAGCCGGTGTGTGTGTGTGTGTGTGTGTGTTGGGGAGATGCACACCTGCTTAAGATGACCCAGCAGGTGTGGTCATCTACCTCCCTTGACCTGACCTGAGTTGACTGTTTCATTCCACACACACACACACACACACACACACACACACACACACACACACACACACACACACACACACACACACACACACACACACACACACACACACACACACACACACACACACACACACACACACACACACACACACTTCTTTCAGTCAATTAAGAGGAATTTTTTATCTTCGTTTTGTCAAGTTTCTGAACAGGTGTGTGAGACAGTTATAGGATGCAGGTATGGGATATAAGTGAAGGGTTACAGGTGTGGAGGACAGGTGTGGGCCAGGGAACCCCTCGCCCCGGGTCTTGGGTCACAGGTGTGGGAGGTACAGGTGTGGAGGGCAGGTGTGAGAGACACAGGTGTAGAGGACAGGTGTGGGAGGTACAGGTGTAGAGGACAGGTGTGAGAGGTACAAGTGTAGAGGACAGGTGTGGGAGGACAGGTGTGGGAGGTACAGATGTAGATGACAGATGTGGGAGGTACAGGTGTAGAGGACAGGTGTGGAAGGTACAGGTGTGGAGGACAGGTGTGGAGGACAGGTATGAGAAGTACAGGTGTGGGCCACGGAACGCCTCGCCCCGGGTCACCTTGGCCAGCTTTTTACTCCATTAAATACTGACTAGGTACTGTTGTGTAAGTCTCTCTCTCTCTCTCTCTCTCTCTCTCCTCCACCCCTCTCTGTCTGTCTCCTTGTCTTCCCCCCCTCTCATTCCCCTCCCTCTCTCTGTATATCTCTCTTTCACCCGGTGGTAGTAGTGGTGGTAGTAGTAGTGGTAGCAGATGGTGGTAGTACTGTAGTAGCAGGTGGAAGGCAGGACATAGTAGCAGATGGTGGTAGTAATAGTAGTAGTAGTAGTAGTAGTAGTAGTAGTAGATGATTGTAATAGTAGTCGAAGCATATGGTTGTAGTGGTAGTAGATGGTGATCGTTGTAATAGTGGTAGCAAATGGTAGTAGTAGGTGAGGGAGACAGGTAAGACATCCCATTCATTGAGACGCCAGGTGAGTCCCAGCACCTTTCCACACTCCTCACTCTCCTCTCTCACCTTGACATCAATAATCTCTCCCCCCCCCCTTACAAAAAACACATCGCCACTGCTATCCCAAGGCGAGCGATCGTTCACCTAAGCGTTACAGATCGCCTCGGCTGTCACAAGGCGAAAACACCTATAATAATTGATCTTAGAAAACGTGACAACTGATAAGGAAAGACTTGTTTATTTACTATTATTTTTTTTTTCTCTATTGAATCACAAAATCGTATCTTGGTTGTCATTTTAATCCCTCCTCCTCCTCCTCCTCCCCCTCCTCTACCAGCATCCCACCTCCTCACTTATCACTTGTGACGATAATAATAATAATAAAAATAATAATAACCGTTTAAAGATTAGTGATACCTGCATATGTGAGGGATATTCTCTCTCTCTCTCTCTCTCTCTCTCTCTCTCTCTCTCTCTCTCTCTCTCTCTCTCTCTCTCCCTGGCCCTGAGACAACAGCCTTTCATATATCAGGGTAGGAGCCGGTTCTATTGGTGAAAGCCAGCTGCTATAATAATGACCTGACCTACCAGCCAGCTCTCCGACCCACCCCGGCCAGATGCTTCCCACAGTCGTAAAGGTGTTATCTGGTGCCGGATGGGGCCTACCTTCCTTCCCTGTTCTCCTCCCTCGAGTTTTGAAAGAGTATAGGGAACAGATTAGCGGACTCCTCGTAAATTTATTTACAAAATCACTAGACACGGGAGTTGTGCCAGACTTGTGGAAACAGGAAAATGTAGTACTGTACCCATATTCAAAAAGGGAGAAAGAACAGCGTCAAATTACCGGTCGATTAGTTTGACGTCAGTAGTGGGGAATTTTCTTGAATCAATTATTGCAAATAGCATTCGATCGCAATTAGAGAAAAACAAATTAATCTCAGACTCTCAACATGGGTTTACAAAGGGAAAATCTTGTCTAACAAATCTGCTGACGTTTTTAGGAAAGTCTATGAGGAAGTATATAATGACGAAAATTACGATGTTATTTACTTAGACTTTAGCAAAGCATTTGACAGAGTACCACATGAGAGACTTTTGAGAAAAGTTAAGGCTCATGGTATCGAGTGGAAAGTTTTAAATTGGATAAAATCATGGCTCACCGATAGAACACAGAGGGTCAGCGTAGATGGTGTTAAATCTGAGTGGGGCCGTGTAACCAGTGGGGTTCCCGAGGGGTCAGTACTAGGCCCACTCTTGTTCATAATCTACATAAACGAGCTAGATACTGGGATCAGCAGACATAAGCAATTTTGCGGATGACACCAAAATAGGGCGGCAGATTAATTCAGGGCAAGATGCAAATGCACTACAGGAGGATTTAAATAAACTGCAGGAGCGGTCAGAAAAATGGCAAATGATATTCAACATCAGCAAGAGCAGCCTACTTAACATTGGAAGAACAAATACTGTCAATGTATACAGCCTTAACAACATCAACCTTGAGAAGTCGACTTGTGAAAGAGACTTCGGGGTACTTGTAAGCCCGGACCTACGGCCTAGAAAACAGTGCGTTAATGTTCGAAATAAGGCAAACAGAGTATTAGGTTGCATGTCTAGATGTGTAAGTAATAAGAGTGCAGAGGTCATATTGCAATTACATCTTGTGCTAGTCAGGCCGCACCTCGATTATGCTATTCAGTTCTGGTGCCCTTATTATAGAATGGATATAAATTCACTAGAGTCGGTGCAGCGAAGAATGGCGAAAATGATTCCGGGACTTAGAAACCTTCCATATCAGGATAGGTTAAAGAAACTAAACTTGCATTCCCTAGAAAGACGAAGAGTGCGGGGAGATATGATAGAAGTATTTAAGTGGGTGAAAGGAATCAATAAAGGGGATATGGATAAAGTTCTTATAATATCCGAGCAGGATAGGACTCGGCAGGATAGGACTCGGAGCAACGGATTCAAGTTGGATAAGTTTAGGTTTAGGAGGGAGATAGGAAGGAACTGGTTCACAAATAGGGTGGTGGACGAGTGGAACAAGCTTAACAACTTTGTAGTAAGTGCTGGAACGCTGGAAAGTTTTAAAAGGAGGCTGGATAGATTCATGGATGATAGAGTGGTAGTAACTCTCGACAGGAGCTGCCATGCACAGGCCCAACAGCCTGTGCAGACTCCTTATTTTCTTGTGTGTTCTTATGTTCATCCGCAGCACAACCTATCCATTAACCCTACCTTAAATCCTTTTTCATCATCCATACTACCACCAGCTATCATCACTACCACTAATTATCCTATCACCCAGGCAGGAAGGAGTAGGAAGTGCAGTGGGTCAGAGAAAGTTGTGTGGAGAAGTATAGAAGAAGGGGAAATAAGTTGGTACTTTGAACACGACACGAGAGACTGTGTACTTGGGGTCTGCAGGAGGAACAGACAGACAGATTGTGCCGGAAGACAGGAGATGCCCCCAACTATAAAAGAGAGAGAGGACAAGAAGAGAGAAAAAGCGAGGGATGAAATAAGAAGAGAGACAGAACAAGAAGAAAGAGTGAGAGAGAGAGAGAAAGAGAGAGAGAAAAGAGAAAAAAAACCGAGGCAAAAAAAAAGAGAGGCGGATCAAGAAAAGAGAGAGGCGGAACAGGAAGAGAGAGAAAAGGAGACAGAGAGGGATCCAAGAAGAAATAAAAAAAGAGAGAGGCGGATCAAGGAAGGAGAAAGAAGATCCAAGAAAAGAGAGAAAAAAAGAGCAACAGAAATCGAAAGTGTGGTACAAGGCGAGAGGTGTACAGCAGGTCACGTGATGAGGTCCTGGTGTGTGTCCGTCTCACTCAGCCCTGGGAGAGAGAGAGGGGGTGTACAGCAAGGTGCGTGATGAGGTCACAGGTGTGTGTCCCATCTCCTCAACCCCTGGGAGAGAGAGAGAGAGAGAGAGAGAGAGAGGTGTACAGCAGGTCACGTGATGAGGTCCTGGTGTGTGTCCGTCTCACTCAACCCCTGGGAGAGAGAGAGAGAGAGAGAGAGAGAGTGACAAGAATTAATTAAGGAAGTGAGAGGCAGGTACAGAGAGGTCACAGGTGTGTGATGAGTGAACACATATACAGTACATATAAACACACACACACACACATGCAACACAACACACATGTACACTCACACACGCACATGTACATACACATGCACATTTACACACACACACCTGTACACTCACACCAAATGTACACTTACACACATGTACACAAGTATTCGAGGATGTACACACGGATACGTATAGTGAGAAAGTGAAAGTGAGAGAACGTCTTCGAGGAACACTTGTGTAACACCAGCTGAGAGATATAAATGGTATGGGGTATTCAAGTACTAGTAGTAGACAGAGATGTGCATTAGTGTTGCTTGCTGGAGTTAAAAATAAAACTGTCGAATGGAGCAAGTTGAAGGTTGTCGAGTACCACACACACACACACACACACACACACACACACACACTTAGCTTGAGGCTGTATAAGTGTGTGTACGTCACCTCTCTAACGAAGGTCATTGGGTAAGTGGCGATGAGAACAATATACAGCAATTAGAAGAAGAATTTAGCAACACGTTGTTCGAGGTGTTGTTAATGCTCACTGTGTTCGGTGGGAGCCTTAATGTTGGGCGGGAAATCCTGTCCTGGGCGGGAAATTCGACGCACGTATAGCGAGAAATTCTGTGATTGGTGGAGATCTCGTTACTTAACAGAAGAAAAACTGCGATTGGTGGAATATATTGTACACGTATTGTGGGAAATATTTTGATTGGCGGAAAACTCATTACTAGACAGAGAAAAAGAAGTGATTTGTGGAAAACATGACACACGTATGGCGGGAAACCCTCATTGGTGAAAAACTCGTATAACTAAACAGTAAAAACTCTGTGATTGGTAGACCGAGAAAGGGCGAGGAAGGTTATTGGTCCCTGCATCATCAGCGTCATACGTTCACGTCTCAGACACGTCAACCACAAGTAAATAATAAAAAAAAGGTTAATATTGACATTGTTTCTGATCTATTAACTAAATTATTCGATTCACGTGAAGATTAGCCCCCAAGCTTATTTAACCTGATAAGTATGTAAGGTTAGATTAGCGTCAGGTATGGTTAGGTTAGGTTAGGTTAGGTTAGGTTAGCATTACAGTGGATTAATCAATAGGTTAAATAAACTAGGGTGATTAATCTTCAGGTGAACCAATCATTTCAGTAAGCCAGGCACAATAACATGAGGTAAAACACTATAAACCAGTAGAGACTCACTGACCTACCGCCCTGGACCTACTGAAAGAAGATACGTTAAATAATAAATCAATCGTGAGTTGCAAGGCCTGAGCTACATCATGATTGGCTGTTTCAAATCACCGTTGTCTTCTGATTGGCTGGAAGTTAATGGTAGTCACTGTCCTGTTAGATGGTAAATTGTGTCGAGTGGCTGTTGATTTGTGTCTGTTGTCGCCAGTAGAGTGTGTGTCTGTTGTCGCCAGTAGAGTGTGTGTCTGTTGTCGCCAGTAGAGTGTGTGTCTGTTGTCGCCAGTAGAGTGTGTGTGTCTGTTGTCGCCAGTAGTGTGTGTGTCTGTTGTCGTCAGTAGAGTGTGTGTCTGTTGTCGTCAGTAGAGTGTGTGAGTCAGTAGAGTGTGTGTGTGTGTGAGAGTCAGGACACGGCTGTTTCCTTCTTCACTATAACTTAAGGTAAGGAATATTTTAATGATTTTGTTGTTGTTGTGATTATTGTTGTTGTTGTTTGTACACTAAACGCTGTTAATTGTTAGTGATTAATTAAGTGTTTTTATTCTATTTTATCGTCAACTTGAGCTAGGTAACTGTGGATCACCTGAAGATTAACCACCCCAAGTTTATTTCACCTGTAAGATTTAACAGACTTACGCTAACCTAACCTAACCTGACATATTAATTGGTTGACAGGTTGAGTGGTTGAAATTGACAGGTTGAAATGGTTGATATATTACCAGGTTGAGAATCTAACTGGTTGAGTGGCTACACACACTAACCACTACACCTCACCACACCAAGACCACCACCTTTATCGGCTGCCAGTCAAACAACAAGCCAAAGGTTATATGTTAATTAAACCGCATACAGGTGTTAAAAATGCTAGTAGTGTTGGTGAGACTGTTAACAAGGTCAACCCCCATCAACACCACCCCCCCACCCCCTTACCCCACCACCCCACCACTCCCCACCCCCTTACCCCCACCATCCCCACCACATATTTCTCACAATACCCGACACCTTCGTTATGTTTCCTAACCATAGCCAACTGGTGGTGTCGTCAAGCAGTTCTCGTGAGCACCTTAAGGCTTGCTTCTTCCTCCCTCAATTTATTTCACCTGATGATTAAACACCTGAGGGGTTAGGTTAGGTTAGGTTAGGTTAGGTTAGGTTAGGTTGAGGTAAGAGTAGATAGAGGTTCAAAGCTGATCTGACACTAATAACCTTTTACCCCACACACACACACACACACACACACACACACACAGACATAAGCGTCAACATCTTTGTGTGTATACTTGACACGCAAGACTCGCGCCAGGTAATAGGTCCTCCTGGTTAACCTTCTGCTGTACACTCACCTGTTATATGTCATTACCCTCACACGGTGGTCACTAACTGGTCTTTAGGGTCAACATCAAGGCTTGGGAGAGAGTGTATGACCAACAACATGAGGTCAAAGGTCAGGAGTGACATATAACCTAAACTAACCTAATCTCAGTATCATCCATCCTTAATTACGTAAACAAAACACGAATTGAACCTTCACTCATATCATAAACAATAAAATAAGTTTGTCATCGCGATTAATGTGAACAGAGTGAAAATGTGAGTAATCGGCGTAAAATGCGTAAAAGGCGTCAAATGAGGTGATTTGTGTACGAGTGCGTCATGTGAGTGTGTGCAATAAGCGTATAGAGGGATGGTGGGTACAGTTTATACGCATATTACACTCACTTGCGTGTGCGTGTGATAAATATTGAATGAGTTTGAGGGTAAGTGTGCGTGGCGCCATCATCAACTGTTGTGGTTAGGCCGCGTTAGGTGTTCTTACGTTAGGTTCTGTTAAGTTAGTGTTAGTTTAGATTGTGTTACATTAGATCAGGTTACATTAGGTTAAGCTAGTCTTAGGTTAGGTTAGGTCAGACTTAAGTTAGTGTTAGAAAGTTAAATAAAGTAAAGGTCAACGTAAATATTTCTACAACACAATACTGAAAAAAAAAATAGATAGTTAAGTGACTAATAGATACCTTGAACGGTGACAGATAAACAGCCAATGATTGAGCAGGAAGGTCATGACGTCACCACAAACTCCCAGAATCAACAGACTCGAGAAAGCGGAACAAAATTATACGGATGGTCAACCTTCCTTACTTGGTGGTAGCTGTCTATTGCGTATAATTGTCGATTGTTGTTGTTTAGCGTATGGTTGTTGATTGTTCTTATCTAGTAGCGTATAGTTGTGAATTGTTGTTGCTGTTGTCTACCCACATCCCATCCAGTTGTGAAAGGGAAAATACATCTACACTTGAGGAAATAAGAGACAGTTGAATGTATTACAGGCCACGCTGTCTCCATGTATACTGCCTCTATGTATACTGCCTCTATGTATACTGAAGATGTATACAACAATATCCTACATCCACTCTTTAATTTATTTAGGTTATACAGTAAATTACGTTGTTTATCAAGTTTATTTTTTTACCAAGTATAATTAGACGTGAACCAAATTTGCCACGGGGAACTTGATTTACAAGACCTTGAGTTCTGTTGTCAGCGAAGTTATGGCGGGCAGTGTTGGAGGGAGTTAAGAGCGGTGTTGGGACTGGATAATGAATGTTTGTGGGGAGATTATACTTTATACACTATTATCAATATTTTTTTTTCACAACAATAAGAAATAAATAATTAAGGCAAACCGGAATAATTTTGAGTTTGAAGGGAATCATGGTATTATCCTTACGATCTAACTTGTTTTTGTTTTATTTTCAAATTTATAAAAAAAAAAAAAGAATAATTACGGTAAATCCCGGTATATAACATTTTACTTCATGTTCCGTTTTTTTTTGTTAATGTTGGTTAAGCCAGTCGTGGAATTTCTTGCCCTTAGTTACTCATAAAAATTTGTGAAAAAATAAATAAATTGTCGACAACTGGAGCCATGAACTATTACAGAGTGAGACGGCAATACTTGAAGGATATCGTAATAATCCGAACTAAACAACTGCTCTCTGGTAAATGATTAAATGGAAAATGTCACCTCTTGTGTTGTCATCGTGAGATTATGCGACCTAAGGTGTATTGGTCAGCATGATCGCCTCGCAAGCGTGCAGACCCGGGTTCGATCCAAGGGCAGTAATTGGGAACCTGATGTTAATCGATTTGTGGATCGCGTTCCAGGGTAATGGTTAGCCAGTGCAGTTGGCGAGTTGTCCGGTCTTCTTGGATTATTCCTTGACACTGGGTCATGCAACTCGTTAACTTAGGGTACGGTGGCTGTGTTGGCGACAGCTTCTACACCTTAAATCAAATTCACACCTAGGTGGCCCTTGGGCCGGCCATCCTCGTTATACGAGGGCCAACCTATACTAACCGAACTTAACCTATGCTAACTAAATCTCCCTAACGTTAACCTATCCTACAACTAACCTAACCAAACCTCCCTAACGCAAACCCAACCAAACATAACGCTACCCTGCCTTAGTGCTAACCTATAGTCAAACATAATCGTTGCGTTATGATAAAGGAGTTGGGTGATCCGTTTGTCGTATGATTATCTGTTCAGCTGGTTCACCCATGACTAAGAATAAACTGTTTCCCTTTCAACTTTTCCTAAATAAGAAAAACTTGAAAACATTAAGTAAGTTCAGCTTGACCCAAAAACTCCCATGACTGTACAATTTTCTTACGTATTATTCAAGTTTTCAATTTCCTTAAAAAAAATTCTTCAGTTTATTGAAACGAGTGATTGTACGTGTTTTTTTCTGAGTCTGTTACCTTAAGGAGATATTAAGATTGCATAAGACTTTCTGTACTGTACGTTACTCCGTGTCTGTTGGTTTGAGTAACGGGTTCTGTATGTATATTTATTGAGAGAAGATTGGGTTAGGTTAAATAAGGTTAGGCTAAGCTAGATCAAGTTAACTTTGGTTTGGTTAGGTTAGAACTTTGAAACAGATAACCTTTAAAAAGTAGTGCCTGACCATTTAAAACTTTCCCCTATACAATAACAAACAACTTCGTCCTTCTGCTGTACGTGTTGTGACTCCACCATATCAACAAGCACCGTTAAGTTTCTCTGTCATTTATTCATTACAACTAACTTCCCACCCCAAGTAAAATTTATAGCTACAAGAGGAAGGTTAAAGAAATTTGTGGTGTTGTGATGACGCTTTTAAGTCATCTAGAGAAAATTTTTGTCGAGGTGTTTCATCTTTCAAGGTGAGTATAAACTATTTGACCCATATTATAACCTTAAAATTTTTATAGATAGATGTGGGAAAAAATTAAGTGTTCATAATAATAATAATAATAATAATAATAATAATAATAATAATAATAATAATAATAATAATAATAATAATAATAATAATAATAATAATAATAGTAATAATAATAATAAAATTCACAAAGTTCTCGCTTCACTTTACTGTATATATATTTTCTTACCTTGTGATGGTGATAATGGTGATGGTGATGGTGATGGTGGTGTTGGTGGTGACAGTGATGGTGGTGACAGTGATGGTGCTGACAGCGGACTCCACCCAGCAGCCTTCATTGCCTACCAGCTTTTCTCTCCATCTTAAATAAAAACAAAAACTTGAACACCACAGTTAAGATTCCACTTAAATGGAATTATAAATATTTTTATTACTAAGAATCAGAATTTAATCCATGTGTGGCCAGAGATAAACGCTTAATTTTTAGTTTTATTTATTTTTTTCTTGTAAGTAAATAAAAGCATTTGACAGCCACACGGTGATGATAAAAGTACTGTACTATGTGTTGTGGACAAGATATACACCCATTACCAAGTTGCTCTTCTCTAAAACAAAGTGTCAGACATATTTCATAGCCCTACAAAAAGCTTAAATTTCCCGGAACCAATTATGGCCACTATAATTATAATATATCAGATTACGTACAAAAAAATTAAAGCCTGCCGTAGCCACTTCTGTAACTCATCATACACTGATGTTTACGTAGGTTTAAAGCCACGCAGCTCTACACTGTTACCAACACCTGAAGTATTATTCGAAGGCAGATGGATTAAAGCAATTTAACCTAACTCGAATAACTTAACTAATATACTTGAGGTAAGATCATATTATATGCTGTGGATTCTAATAATTTGTCAGTCTCTCATTAGACTATGATTTCTTACGCGATATACCTAATCATAAAACCTGTCAGGCTTCAAAATTAGGTAAAGTTGTCGAGTTGGTCATGCACCTATTTGGAAAGTCAGAATCGTTCAACTCGCATATAAAAACCACCAGAGAAGCATAATTTCAACCTAACCTAACCTAACCAAAACTTAAAATCCTAAAATTCGCTGCATGACCAAATCGGCGATAATACCGGGAATTATACCTCATTTACTCGTTCTCCAGTTTCCAGGTCATATTTCCCATCTCTTGCAAGTAAAAAAAAAAAGTCGTTAATCTTGGTTCGCAGGACACGGCAGTGGTCATTCACTATACAGCCGTGCACTCACTCAGCACACCGCTGAAATAGCGGCGTCAGCCAAGTTATTAATGGCTGACAGTCATCACATTCCTGTTTCTGCCGGACCATAACAATCTATACTGCACATAACCTAACCTAACCCTACACCTTAGAATGGTGGAGTGGAAGGTACAGTCACCCCAAAAAAGTCGTGTCGCGAACCACGATTCAGACTCTTGAATCCGAAGCATTTATGGACAGCATAATGTATCGGTGTCTACTGCTTCGGGTTCACGAGTCTGAATCGTGGTTCGCGACAGGACTTTTTTGGGTGACTGTACACATCTAACAGCATAGGATACAAATTAAAGTTATTAAAACCATACAAATATTGTTAAAATGGCCACGTTAAGTTAGTTTAGGTGTGGCTTGTTCGCATCTGTTGGCATGGCTGATTAGTTTGTGCCAAGGCGCTTTAATACGTAGGGGAGGCATGGCGTCATCGAGCAGGACTCGTGAACCCAGTGAGCTATATTGGTTGTCCAAAACCAAAGCATTTTATAGGGTATCTTTTATTTAATTCGCAGCACTATTTTGTAAATCAAACAATGGGATACTACTGTGGGTACATCATAATACAGTTTAACCGTCACCACCCTATATATTACAGGAACCTACCAACAGCAGCTCGAAAGTTAAAACATATGACTGAAGCCATTTTCCTTATTTAATCCACTTCTGTTTGATGTAACTTAATTACAACTTCAACACTTACCGATGGAATGTTATAGAATCTCTCCCGTCCCTCTGGGTACATCCATATGCCGAGCAGAGTGGCACAATGGCGCAAAATTTGGGAGCAGCTGCACAGAGTGTATGTGCAGCTTTAGTATACAACAAAAATGGCGACGCTGGTCGGGTCGGGTAGGGGTGGTAGCGATAGTGTCGGGGAAGACATCATGCCGCTTCTAGTTTTATCAAATATCCTTGGTCTGTGCACTGAAGATGGTGGGTATTGAGCGAAAAATGTTCAGTGGATATAAACCTGCCTGTTCTTGGATTTAATCATACGGTTAAAATTATAAAAAATACTTTAACTTGCTGCCCTTGTTATTTACAGTCGTATCTTGAAGACGACGAGTGAACGTCTTAATACTAGAAATTGTTCAAGTGTGTTGTGAACCTTGTATCGTCAACACCCTGCACAGTCACCTTTGGATGAGTCAGATTATTATTAATTTTGATCCCTCATTAATAACTTAATATGGAGTTGACCATCAGCGAGGAGAAACTGCTGTAATAACCTGAAACTGAAATATTTGGTTATAATTGCAGTTTTGTTAATTTTTTCTTTCAACTATGTAACAATGTCAGTTCAAGTACAGTACAATATTAATTCTTTTCTTCCTGTTGTATCATACTCATCATGTAAAGCAAACTATGAACCACCGCCTGGAGACAGTGACACGCCCTGGAGGTGTGTATGGTCATTGCACAAGACAGGGTACAGGTGATACCCGTGGAGGAGTGTGTGGACCGCTGGGTCAGCCACTCACGCTGTCAGGGCCTCCCGTCGCTCCGCCCCGCAGTACCTTGACTTTATTATCGGGAGCAGCAGGTGAGACTACCTTCACCGCGCTGCTGCTCACTCAGTACCCAGATTGTAGCGAGTGAGGCTACGCGCTGCCGTCACCTCTCACACACTCGGTACACACACCCCGTCGCCGCCGCCATCACCCGTGAGAGACTTGCTTCTTCCCGTTAGTCAGCGCCAACTCCTGGGGCTGGACGCTGTGTTTGTGTGTTGCTGCTGGTGTGTTTCTCTTTATTCCGTATCATACGGCGCCTCGTTGGATATCTTTAAGTGTGTTAACATATATAGAAGGAATTGTTTGTTGTAGTGTACAAGCAAAGGCAAATTTCGGTTCGTGTGGATAAATAATACACGGGTATGGATGGCGATTTCGACTTGTGGAGTGTAATGATCTGAAGTTTCACCGGAGTTTGGCCAGTATAAACGTTTGCAGTTTTTCATCTCTCGGATTATCAATTTGTTGTGGATAAATTTATCAAGAGGATCTACGCCTGCTAGTCCAGCCCAACTCAGGAGGTAAGTGTCATCAAACTCCAATAGTTTAGTTACCGGTCCCTAGCTGCACCTCGCCCGCCGTACGGCTGCCTGATTTCTAAATTTTGTGGTGATGGTGCGGGTCTGTTTACCTTTCTCCCCCTGATAATATAGCTGTTCTATCTCTCCTTAATATCTCATTTTTCACCGTGTTTAACCACCACGCGAAGCCTCGTATGCAGAACTATCATAAGTTTGGAAAATTTTGCCTCAGGTAAGAAACTACAGGAAAAACAGGTATACCTTTCACCTCCTTAAAGTTAGTAACACATATTTTAAGACCGCCGTCGATACTTACTTAAAACGGTCATTAATTTCTAAAGTCTAAGAAAACATAATATATCCGGTTGAATGGCTCAAGTTAATTAACCTATGAAAAAAGGCCCAAGTTGTTATTACCGATTGATGAAGTGAAACATACGGTGTGATCGTTACTGTGAGTCAGGTTTATTATGGTCACTAGGCTATTTTTAGCTGCCAATTTCGGCTAATCGCTACCAAGGCACTACTTATACCTGTTGATCTACTTGGCTCGCTCAGTTGAGGTTGGTGAACTGGCTTTCTCGTTTAACAGTCTGGGGAGTTGATTAGTTAGTTTAGCAGTGCCTAGTGAGCTGACTTGTTCGTTTAACTGAGCCTATTGAACTGGCTACTTCTATTGAGATTGGTGGGCTGGCTAGTTCGTTTAGCTGAGCCTGGAGCTGAATAATTCGTTTAGCTTTGTCTGGTCAGCTGGCTACCTCGTATAGCTGAAGTGGTGAGTTGGTTGGTTCATATAGGGCATTCGGTGAAGCTAGATAAATAAAGATTACTTACCGATATACCATGGCTGATGTTGGCGTGAGTGTATTTAGAAAGCTGGTTGTTCGCTTTTGTTCACCTGTAAGTGTGTTCATAATGTGTTCAGTAAGAGGGTTTGTCTAGCTCCAGGTGTACGTACGTGAGAGTGAAGGGTAGGTTGGCAGGACGTGACCGCCCGTGGACACTCGACTATCACCGTCACTGGCGCTAACTTTACCTTTCTGTTATTACTCTTTCCCGTTACACTGAGCTCTGTAGTGTTATGTACCGCATTACTGTGAGCTCTGTAGTGTTATGTACCGCATTACTGTGAGCTCTGTGGTGTTATGTACCGCATTACTGTGAGCTCTGTAGTGTTATGTACCGCATTACTGTGAGCTCTGTGGTGTTATGTACCGCATTACTGTGAGCTCTGTAGTGTTATGTACCGCATTACTGTGAGCTCTGTGGTGTTATGTACCGCATTACTGTGAGCTCTGTAGTGTTATGTACCGCATTACTGTGAGCTCTGTAGTGTTATGTACCGCATTACTGTGAGCTCTGTAGTGTTATGTACCGCATTACTGTGAGCTCTGTAGTGTTATGTACCGCATTACTGTGAGCTCTGTAGTGTTATGTACCGCATTACTGTGAGCTCTGTAGCGCCATGATGACAATATTAGCGGGAGGTAAACAGTGGTGTCTTGTATAGGTCAATAGGCCTACTACAGTTTCCACCATTTTGCCACCCATTAATATTGCACTATGCAGCCAAACTTTCCTCAAATGTTGTGTGTTAAGTCTTGGCAATAAGAGATTCGTACAGTATAATACAACAGCTTGATGTTGATAGATATACAGTATATAGATATTTAGTAAAATCGTCATACATGTTTTCAATTGGTTCCGCAATGTAAACAATGCAGATATACAATCCAACATGCATTATAAACAATAAATTGCTTCTCACGACAGACGGGGTTAAGGAAACACGTTTTATTCTTCCAGTCTTCCGGGGATTGTCGAGGGATGGACAACCACAAAGTCATCCGCTAGATTAAACTTTAATTGGCGTCGCCATGTCACGTACCTGAGCTTCCAACCAGGAGCGAACTCGTAACAATGGTTTTAAATTAGACAAATTTAGATTTAGGCGTGAAATAGGTAAACACTGGTTTGGAAACAGAGTAGTGGATGAATGGAACAAGTTACCAAATATCATCATTAACTCGAATACGCTAAATAGCTTCAAACATACTGTAGGTTAGATGCTTATATGAGCAATAGGGGTTGGGTGTAAACGGGACTGCCCAGTATGGGTCAATAGGCCCGCTGCAGTTTCCTCTATTCTTATGTTAATGCCGGAAACAGCTTGAGGCGACGAAGGCAAGAAAATATATATATACACATGCACATCTATCGACACATAGTTAATGAAGTCTTTCTGTAGAACTAATAGGCTTATGGGGCCTGGCTGTGGGTGTGTGGAGTGACTCAATATGCAGGTCGGTGACAGTGGTGGAGGCTGTCTTCTCTCCAGAGCCGCCATTGATGTTACAGTTTTACTTTCAACGAGACAAAATTAGGAAAAAAATTGCCCGTTATTAGTAAAAATTGGGGGTTTGGTGGCGGAGAACGCCCTGAATTATTACTATGTTGTAATATTCTTATTATGTATACAAATGTGACCCGTGAGTTTAGAGGTTATTGTAAGATGTTATTATCAGTTGTATTATTGATTCCCTCGATTCTTAAGCGTGGAGATAATTTATGGGGTAGCTTAGTGTTTTGAGAACCTATTATTTATCCACTGGTCTATTAGAGAAATAGACCAAGCACATCCCTTCCATATGTAACACGCCTACAGTATACAAGTTAATGAGTAAACGTATTAAATTGCTTCTTGAAACTAATGAAAAAATCCCACGGTTGATTTCGTCATGAACTTGAGGCCTCGCCACTCTCGGCTTGTTATGAAGTCCACGTATATTAAGTCGGGTTTTCCATTGGGTAAAGCGAAGGACGGGAGGTAGGAATGTAAGGGTGTTGTAGTGACCATGAGAGTGAAAGTGACGGTGTGTGTGGAAGGTCAGAGCTTAGGAAGGGGAAATGCCGTGTGTAAGTGATAACCCGGGTGACGGAGGCCGACTGCGCTACATCACACTAGGGTTTGTACTGTGTGAGGCAACCATTATTTGCATGGTCTTGTGACTAAAGGCTTGTCGCCCCGTAGGGTGTAATAAATTAATTAAATAATTTTGGGAATGATTATAATTTCCACGTGAATATTAGACACCCTAGCTTATTTCAACTAAAGATTAGATACCTAATTTATTTCTCTTCGCGATTAGCTTCTTCATTTTATTTTACCCGGATGTTAAAACCTCATCGCTACCTAGTGAAATAAGTTGGTGTCTAATCTTCATGTGATTATGAGTAGTTACCTACCTGTATTATTATATCAACGTCGTTATAGCCATTATCATCTTTATTTTTCGTCATTATTATATTAATTAATACTGATAGTTATTGGTAGGTTCAATATCTTTCATCTAAGGTTATTATCAAGGGACGGGCAGGTGTGTTTACGGTGGTGGCTGCGCTTCAAGGCTCTCTACCTCTGCAAATAGAAATTGAAATGAGAGCGTCGTCCTAAATTCGTTCTCTGGCCAGAGCCTGATGAACCCTCATGTTTACCACTACGTTAGCTGTCTCTTGAGTGTAGTTGTATACTTCCTCGGTATTATTTTCCGTTTTCCAACCGTTTTGTCACTGACGGAGATTCGTGTGGTGGTGGCGAGGGTCGTGTGGTGGTGGCGAGGGTCGTGTGGCGGTGGCGAGGGTCGTGTGGCGGTGGCGAGGGTCGTGTGGTGGTGGCGAGGGTCGTGTGGTGGTGCAGCATTAGGGATAAACAACACTTGATACCTGGCAGTCGATGGTCTGCGAAGTTCGCCAGATGGTCCCAGCTTCCCAGAACAAACCCATCACTGACATATTATTTCACCAGTACCATAACTGATGGCCAATGATCTATCAAAGGAGAGGGGGGGGGGGAAGAGTTGATGCCCTCGCTGCCTAGGCTTAAACCGGCTTACACCAGTTTACCTTAGTTCACGGAACAGAACTCTGGACGAAGGTCTTTTATCCGTATACCCGCTTCTCTAGCTGGTGTTAATTTATCATTTCACTACTTCTCAACTCACTAGCCGTTCGGGCACTTCTGCATTTTGTACCTGTCGTCGATAAAGCTAAAACGCAAGTCAGGCTACGGTGTTTTGATCCGAGTTTGAGTGTGTGTAGCAGTGTGGACATAGAGGTGTTAATGACGTGTCTCGGCCAAGTGACGTAGTGTTGTGACTGTACACACACACACACACACACACACACACACACACACACACACATTCTCTCCCTCTCACCAGACAGCATCTTTACCTGTCACATCGCAGGGGCCAGGGGTCAAATGGGGGAGGGGTAACAGTGAAGCCGACTTAGTTTTCGAAGGGAAGGGGATATGGAGTGAGAGATATAGAAAAGACTGAGAAGAGGGAGCGAGGAGATGGAGGGGGGAGGAAGGGAAGATGAGACGCCAGTAGAGGACAGCTTTCACTTTTACAAACTGCAGTGGTTCTCGTCCTGTGAGTGAATAACGTATATTATTACAGTGTTGTATACCCTATGATTTATGAATATATCCAGTAGATATATTCAAAAGAAAAAAAAAAGACTGCCTTTAGAACTCGGATATTTGACTCAGCAGGGCTGTCTTGCCTAACACGCCCTTCGCCTGCACTAGTCACCCGTTAAAACAAGGTTTTCTGTAGCACGTGACACTACTGACGAGAGAGAAGAGTCAGTGTAGGATAAACTGCACTATTTACTGATACTGGTTTTCGCCACTTTCTGAGTAATCTGGCAAGCCTCTGTTGCGCACTTTTAGAAATAAGTCCGTATGTACAAGCAATGTAATGTACCTGAACCTGTGCCTTGTTATTGTAGCTTGGAATTTAATGAGTTATTACACACAGTGTGAAAAACATTGCTGAAATTCACTGTGAAAATGGATAAATCATGCAAAAAATTTAAACATTTTGTTTAATGTATTAGTAATTACCTAGAAGTTGATGAGAAGCAGCGGTCGATCACAGTTGTCTGTCTATCTGCCTGTCAGTCTGGCCTGAATCTAGTTTTTGTTCATGACAGAACACAACTTTCTCGTAGGTGGGAGAGGACTGGCTCACGTCCGTAAGTTGTACCTGGCTCGCTGTTGTGCTGCGGCTGGGGTGTACAGTACAGTATCAGCTGGACATCGTTACGCTGCTCCCAGTGTTTTCTTGTCTCAATACTCTTGTCTTTTTTTACACACTGACCCAAGGTAAACCGCACTGATTTTCACCAAAGTGCACAATGAAGGCCGCGGTTAGGAACATATAGGTCGATTATTTTCGAATTATTCCACTCAATGTGATTTCAATAACACAAGTTTACGTGTACTTTAATTAGGTTAATTTTGTAAATATAATCATCGATTAGTTTCAGGCAAGATATATTGTTGTATTTGCTAAACTTGTCATTTTATTTGTATACGTATTTTACAAGCTTAGGAAGAGGAAGGTGAATATGATCGTCTCTTTAGCTTTCTCTGTAGGCTACTCCAGTCGTCACGCTGGCCAGTGAAGGTTATAGCAGCTTCAGCTAGTCTGCTGTGTCCACATTTAGCCTGACCTGCTGTCTGACCTACTGCTTATTAGTAGTCTTGCCTATTTCTCAGACGTACCGACACCGCCTACTAAAACTCATTTATACCCGGACTAACACTGTGGGGTATCCCTCTCTCCCTCCCTTCCTCCCTCCCTCTCTTCCTCCCTCTCTTCCTCCCTTCCTCCCCCTCTCTCTTCTCCCCTCCCTCTCTCTCTTCTCCCTTCCTCCCTCTTTCTCTTCCTCCTCCCTCCCTTCCTCCCTTCCTCCCTCCTCCCTCCCCTCCCTTCTTCCTTCCTCCCTCCCTCTCTTCCTCCCTTCCTCCCTCTCTCTCTTCCTCCTTCCTCCTCTCTCTCTTCTCCCTCCTCTTCCTCCCTTCCTCCCTTCCTCCCTTCCTCCCTCCCTCTCTTCCTCCCTTCCTCCCTCTCTCTCTTCCTCCCTTCCTCCCTCCCTGGGTTTTCTGTAACTTCCGTCAGAACAAATATCCTTGACAAGCTGAATACAATTAACTAATAGCTTGACATTTATTCAGTAAAATCGTCATAGAAGTTTACAATTAGTTCAGTATGTGTATAGACAATGCGGGTATACATTTCAGCATGCATAGAGTCAACACAGGTATACAATTACGTAAATAGACCGTGCAGGTATACAATTACGTAAATAGACCGTGCAGGTATACAGTTTGCAGTGTATACCTAGACAGTGCAGATATACAGACAATAACAAATAGTACTAAGGCACTTCGACCAAGGATAGCCTAACAGTAAGGCACTTCGACCAAGGATAGCCTAACAGTAAGGCACTTCGACCAAGGATAGCCTAACAGTAAGGCACTTCGACCAAGGATAGCCTAACAGTAAGGCACTTCGACCAAGGATAGCCTAACAGTAAGGCACTTCGACCAAGGATAGCCTAACAGTAAGGCACTTCGACCAAGGATAGCCTAACAGTAAGGCACTTCGACCAAGGATAGCCTAACAGT
>NW_024743709.1:2250256-2452756 GCF_018991925.1 Homarus americanus
GGCACTTCGACCAGGGATAGCCTAACAGTAAGGCACTTCGACCAAGGATAGCCTAACAGTAAGGCACTGACCGAGAACAACTAACAGTAAGCACTTCGACCAAGGATAGCCTAACAGTAAGGCACTTCGACCAGATAGCCTAACAGTAAGGCACTTCGACCAAGGATAGCCTAACAGTAGGCACTTCGACCAGGGATAGCCTAACAGTAAGGCACTTCGACCAAGGATAGCCCTAACAGTAAGGCACTTCGACCAGGATAGCCTAACAGTAAGGCACTTCGACCAAGGATAGCTAACAGTAAGGCACTTCGACCAAGGATAACCTAACAGTAAAGGCACTTCGACCAAGGATAGCCTAACAGTAAGGCACTTCGACCAGGGATAGCCTAACAGTAAGGCACTTCGACCAAGGATAGCCTAACAGTAGGCACTTCGACCAGGATAGCCTAACAGTAGGCACTTCGACCAAGGATAGCCTAACAGTAAGGCACTTCGACCAAGGATAACCTAACAGTAAGGCACTTCGACCAAGGATAGCCTAACAGTAAGGCACTTCGACCAAGGATAGCCTAACAGTAAGGCACTTCGACCAGGATAGCCTAACAGTAGGCACTTCGACCAAGGATAGCCTAACAGTAAGGCACTTCGACCAAGGATAGCCTAACAGTAAGGCACTTCGACCAGGGATAGCTTAACAGTAAGGCACTTCGACCAAGGATAGCCTAACAGTAAGGCACTTCGACCAGGATAGCCCAGATAAGGCACTTCGACCAAGGATAGCCTAACAGTAAGGCACTTCGACCAAGGATAGCCTAACAGTAAGGCACTTCGACCAGGATAGCCTAACAGTAGGCACTTCGACCACGGATAGCCTAACAGTAAGGCACTTCGACCAAGGATAGCTAACAGTAAGGCACTTCGACCAAGGATAGCCTAACAGTAGGCACTTCGACCAGGATAGCCTAACAGTAAGGCACTTCGACCACGGATAGCCTAACAGTAAGGCACTTCGACCAGGGATAGCTAACAGTAAGGCACTTCGACCAGGATAGCCTAACAGTAAGGCACTTCGACCAGGATAGCCTAACAGTAAGGCACTTCGACCAAGGATAGCCTAACAGTAAGGCACTTCGACCAGGATAGCCTAACAGTAAGGCACTTCGACCACGGATAGCCTAACAGTAAGGCACTTCGACCAGGATAGCCTAACAGTAAGGCACTTCGACCAAGGATAGCCTAACAGTAAGGCACTTCGACCAAGGATAGCCTAACAGTAAGCACTTCGACCAAGGATAGCCTAACAGTAAGGCACTTCGACCAGGATAGCCTAACAGTAAGGCACTTCGACCAGGGATAGCCTAACAGTAAGGCACTTCGACCAGGGATAGCCTAACAGTAAGGCACTTCGACCAAGGATAGCCTAACAGTAGGCACTTCGACCAAGGATAGCCTAACAGTAAGGCACTTCGACCAAGGATAGCCTAACAGTAAGGGCACTTCGACCAGGATAGCCTAACAGTATGGCACTTCGACCAGGGATAGCCTAACAGTAAGGCACTTCGACAAGGATAGCCTAACAGTAAGGCACTTCGACCAAGGATAGCCTAACAGTAAGGCACTTCGACCAGGATAGCCTAACAGTAAGGCACTTCGACCAAGGATAGCTAACAGTATGGCACTTCGACCAAGGATAGCCTAACAGTAAGGCACTTCGACCAAGGATAGCCTAACAGTAGGCACTTCGACCAGGGATAGCCTAACAGTAAGGCACTTCGACAGGGATAGCCTAACAGTAAGGCACTTCGACCAAGGATAGCCTAACAGTAAGGCACTTCGACCAGGATAGCCTAACAGTAAGGCACTTCGACCAGGGATAGCCTAACAGTAAGGCACTTCGACCAAGGATAGCCTAACAGTAAGGCACTTCGACCAGGATAGCCTAACAGTAGGCACTTCGACCAAGGATAGCCTAACAGTAAGGCACTTCGACCAAGGATAGCCTAACAGTAAAGGCACTTCGACCAAGGATAGCCTAACAGTAAGGCACTTCACCAAGGATAGCCTAACAGTAAGGCACTTCGACCAGGGATAGCCTAACAGTAAGGCACTTCGACCAGGATAGCCTAACAGTAAGGCACTTCGACCAAGGATAGCCTAACAGTAAGGCACTTCGACCAAGGATAGCCTAACAGTAAGGCACTTCGACCAAGGATAGCCTAACAGTAGGCACTTCGACCAGGGATAGCCTAACAGTAAGGCACTTCGACCAGGGATAGCCTAACAGTAAGGCACTTCGACCAAGGATAGCCTAACAGTAAGGCACTTCGACCAAGGATAGCCTAACAGTAAGGCACTTCGACCAAGGATAGCCTAACAGTAAGGCACTTCGACCAAGGATAGCCTAACAGTAAGGCACTTCGACCAAGGATAGCCTAACAGTAAGGCACTTCGACCAAGGATAGCCTAACAGTAAGCCACTTCGACCAGGGATAGCCAAGCCTTTAGATGCTTCAATAGGCTCCTTCAACACGCCTCGGTGAATAGATTTGTAAAGAAAATTCCCGACATATAAAGTAACCTTGGTATTTCCTACAGTGATTCAAGTTTTTGTTGGCCAATTACATTTTTTTTCACAATCTTAGTATTATAATATAAAGAGCTGTTCGGGTTTTTTTTATGAGAATATTAATGTTTAGAGGTGTATAACTGTGGCATTCGCACAGGTGTATATTTTGTGTGTGTTTTAATTTGTGTTTAAGAAGGAAGAGGAAGCGATTAGAGTTGTGTGGAAGGCATCGCTTTAGGCCAGGTCGTGCACACACTCGCTGGGGGTCACTCAACAAGCTGGGTAGAAGTCAAGGATTGTGTCGCATGCGTGTGATCTGTCTAGTGTTAGGAGAATAAATTTCATAGTTTCAGTATTTATTCAGGATAACCCCCCTCTCTCTCTCTCTCTCTCTCTCTCTCTCTCTCTCTCTCTCTCTCACATTGTGCTCTTTAAATGACACTGGTTAACATAGCATCACTGTTAACATTTTAGTCTCTGGCCTCTTTATAAAGGTCACTGGTACAAGTTATTTATTAGTACTCAGATACAAAACACCACGACAGTGCCGTTCTTTTACCTCTTAACATGTTATTACGAGACGTCACTGAAGTACTCGCAATTTTTAACATAACAAAACGCAAAAGTTAATTAATTCTGGAAACGGCTTTAATTGACCTAGAGTTTGATAGATTAATAGTTTAGTATATATAATTATAATAACACGTAGTCAATCAGTGCAGATGGTAGCCCTAGATAGCCTTATGGTAAGAGTCTACGGTCTAGCTAAGAGGTTTTGGGGAGGCGTTGGGGACTGTAATTCGGCAAAACCCACGCGTATCCGGGCTTGGTGTTGGGCGGAGGGGTGTTGACTGGCTACTTATAATAATAAATAATAATAGTTGTTGTAGTAGTTATTATTATTATTGTTATTATTATTATTACTGACGATGAGATGACTACAGCCAAGTGTTGATACCAAACAGTGATAGGAAGGGCAGCCTCCCTCACCTTTTACCACCGCCCAATCACCCTCTGCCGCCCACTCCTGCCCTCCACCGCCCACTCCACTGCCCTTCACCCTCTGCCGAACACTCCACCGCCCGACCCTCTACCGCCCACCCCGCCGCCTACTTCACCTCTACCGCCCACTTCACCCTCTGCCCCCTACTGGCCGCCGGGGTACTTACTACTGCACGGAGGTGAAAAAAAACTGGCAGCACTGACGATAGAAAGTGGCTCTTCCTTCCCTCCCCACCCTCCAGTACAGTACTGTCTGCTCTCAGTCTTCCAGTACAGTACTGTCTGCTCTCAGCCCTCCAGTACAGTACTGTCTGCTCTCAGCCCTCCAGTACAGTACTGTCTGCTCTCAGCCCTCCAGTACAGTACTGTCTGCTCTCGGTCCTCCAGTACAGTACCACATTATTTTCATAAGCCAACATCTCGGTTGAGTCATTTTTAACTAAATCAGTTTTATGTCTTCTAGGAGAATATTTAATAATTAATTTAATTAAGTTTTATAAAATTAAAACGTTTACCAAACTTCTAATTGTCATTTGCCTTGGCCTTGGCCTTGAGTTCGTCACCAAGTGGCTCCTCCACCACTGTTAGATTTGGGTGATGGTAACTACCTCTACCAGGACCTGCTCCTGGTTGGGGATGTTTTCAAACTGTCAAAACAAAGACAGAAACGTCCACTGCTTATGGAGACTCTTACTGCTCTCTCCAGGTGTGGTCGGTGAGGATGGCTACCACTTGATGGGCCAGGTAATAGCAGGTCTGCTAGTATGGCGTATGATGACGACCACTAGGATGTAGAGTCCAATGGAGACAAGATAAATATGTGATGATGAGTCCGGTAAAGATGAGATATGGGATGAGTCCGGTAAAGATGAGATATGGGATGTAGAGTCCGGTAAAGATGAGATATGTGATGATGAGTCCGGTAAAGATGAGATATGGGATGTAGAGTCCGGTAAAGATGAGATATGTGATGATGAGTCCGGTAAAGATGAGATATGGGATGTAGAGTCCGGTAAAGATGAGATATGGGATGTAGAGTCCGGTAAAGATGAGATATGGGATGTAGAGTCCGGTAAAGATGAGATATGGGATGTAGAGTCCGGTAAAGATGAGATATGGGATGTAGAGTCCGGTAAAGATGAAGTCGGGGCAGAAAAAATAAACGGTAATCCGGAAGAAGAAATAAGACTGAGCTTGGTAACTGAGGCAGGTTATCGTACGTCGTATAAAAGTTCCACCTAGTGACAGGGATGTCCTCACCACGGCGGCCTGACCGTGTGGGAGGGAAGTTCGGTGTGGAACCAAGGGAAACCAAACCTGTGTATCAGGGGGAAGCCAAGCCTGTGTACCTGGGGGAAGCCAAGCCTGTGTACCTGGGGGAAGCCAAGCCTGTGTATCAGGGGGAAGCCAAGCCTGTGTATCAGGGGGGAAGCCAAGCCTGTGTACCTGGGGGAAGCCAAGCCTGTGTATCAGGGGGAAGCCAAGCCTGTGTACCTGGGGGAAGCCAAGCCTGTGTATCAGGGAAGTGCCTGTGTACCTGGAAGCCAAGCCTGTGTATGGGGGAAGCCAAGCCTGTGTATCAGGGGGAAGCCAAGCCTGTGTATCAGCCTGTGTACCTGGGGAAGCCAAGCCTGTGTGTCAGGGGAAGCCAAGCCTGTGTACCTGGGGAAGCCAAGCCTGTGTACCTGGGGAAGCCAAGCCTGTGTACCTGGGGGAAGCCAAGCCTGTGTACCTGGGGGAAGCCAAGCCTGTGCACCAGGGGGAAGCCAAGCCTGTGTATCAGGGAAGACAGGAACAACGTCCTCTACCGTTTTGGTCTATATAAACAAAGTCTCGCTGCCGTGTGGGAGGATGACTTACCTTAATTTACATGTACTCTCATTTTATCATAAGACTGCAATACCTAACCTAACCTAACCTAACCTAACCTAGCCTAGCCTAACTACCCATTATAAGTCATTGGCCAGCCTTTTATCCTCACTCTTCTCATTTTCATTTCTTCTTTTACTGCCTTCCTCCCCTACAGTGTGTGTGTGTGTCTACATGTGGGTTATATCCCGTAGGACTGTGTATTGTAGAAGTGTTTGTTTTATGTGTGTGTTTATCTCTGTGTTTGTGTCTGTTAATGTGTGTTTGTTTACGTCAGATTTTTTGTTTTGTTTGTTTACTTTAGCTACATGTCCACTCGAGCGTCCATTGTCTGTGTGTTTTTATGCTCCCACGCACACAAAACCTGCAGACGGACGGACGGACGGACGGACAGACAGACAGACAGACAGACGGACGGACGGACACAAACAAACAAACAAACAGACAGACAGACGGACGGACAGACAGACACACCCTCACTACCCGCCAGGTATCCTTGACACAAGAGAGGCCTTGCACCTGCTGTCCTCCCAACACTCGATACACTTACAACACTTTCTCTTCCTCTCAGGGGGGAGTCTACTTACCTGCACCCTCCTGACATACAGTAGAACACTTAGAGTCTTAGCATAGTTTCGACGCCATTTTTTTCCTGACATACCATTAAAGATCTTGATAGTGGGACCTGAGTGAACCTTTCAAGTGGAGTTGTGGCTCTCTCTCTCTCTCTCTCTCTCTCCCTCCTTCCCTCTCAGTTCGTAATTTAATTATTTTAGAAGGTGGTGGATGTGTTAAATAGTGACCCCCCGCCACACCTCACTCAAGTATGAGAATTTAACTTGAGTACGATGACTTAGACTTCTTGAGTCCGATAACTTAACTTCTTGAGGCTGAACCCATCAAGGAGGATAATTTTACTCCTTGACCAACTGAGTACAAATTGATTCAACTCGTAAGATTAATAAGTGAACCTTTGGAATGAACCTCGACCCATTCCCAGTTAAAGATTCATAATGGTTCGAAACTTGGATATTGTTCGTAAGTGAAAAATGAACTAATAATATACTTAACTTACTTAAAATAAATCATAAGAATAAAAATAAAATAAAGTAACACTATAACTCTACCTTAACTAGATACGTTTAATTACTGTCACTTAACAACATTATTAACGTATCAATAGTTAAGGTTAGTGTATTTTTTTTAATATTATCTTTTGTGTTTTATAAGTTAATCATTTAGGATCTTTAGTTAGGAGGAATATTTAAAGATCTTGGGTCTTAAGTCGATATTTTCTGTAGGTTGATTTAGTCACTTGAAGACGATGACTTTACGTGTTGTCTGTGAGTTTTGCTTTTCTGTCTGTGAGTGTTGCTGTCTGTCTGTGAGTGTTGCTGTCTGTCTGTGAGTGTTGCTGTCTCTATGTGTAGGTGTTACTGTCTATCTGTCTGTCTGGGTGTTGCTATCTATGTCTACCCTCGTCTAAACACGTCACACCTGCTTGATCCTTTACAGACAGACAGACAGACAGACAGACTACCAGTGACTAACAGGTGTGAGCATGGAGGCCAGCCCTTGTGTGGGGCGTAATTAAAACAGACTGGCTATATTTTTTACTAGATATTGGTAGATTGAGTTTAGAGATTAACAAGTCATAGTTGATGTGAGGGAGGAGGAGGAGGAGGGGGAGGAGCTCATAGTGTTCGTCAGCAGCGGGGCATGTGGCCTCCTCCTCCTGCAGGTGCCAATGTCCACACAGGAACTGACCTACACAGCGGCTTGTCCAGTTAGGCTGAATTAGGTGTGTTGTGACGTCATCACCTGAGCGTCAGTCACCTTAAGAGCGACAATTCTTAAGGAGTGTGACGTCATAACCAGACCTGGCCTTCAAGGCTTGTTTCTTTTGCATTCCTCTTCCCACTGTCCTCCTCTCCCCTCCCTGCTCTTCCTCTTCCCGCTCTTCCTCTCCCCACTCTTCCTCTTCCTCCTGGAAAGATTAACGGAATTGTGTGTGTTTAATAATAATAATAATGAACGGTTTATTAAAAATTATATAATCCGAAGGCTGAAAACAACTACAGTGTGCAGTAATGACTTACTACCTACAAGAGGGAGTGTAACAACAGTTTTCATTACTGAGGAAAAGAAACATAAAGTGAACATAAAAATAATTGTTTACAGTGAAGGCCGCGAGGTGCAGTAAGTCGTCCACAAGGACCTCACGTGTGGTACAGGGAGACACTACCTCGCTCACTGCCATGGGGTGATGTGGTTAGGTTAGGTCAGGTCAGGCGTGAGTGACCGTCCCTCGACCGTTCCAAGACTCTGCAGCAGAGATTGATTAGCCTGGTCGATCAGTGTTCGTTAGGTCACAGGGGCGTGTCTCTCTGGGTGTACCAAGACCTTCCCGGCGGCTGTGTAGGGTAACTCTCAGCTGGCACTGTTGAGCGTTAATAAGAACATAAGGAGTCTGCAATAGGTCGGTTGGCCTGTGCATGGCAGCTCCTGTCGAGAGTTACTACCACTCTCTATCATCCATGAATCTATCTAGCCTCCCTTTGAAACTTTCCATCGTTCCAGCACTTACTACAAAGTTGCTAAGCTTGTTCCACTCGTCCACCACCCTATTAGTGAACCAGTTCCTTCCTAGGATATCACTATCTTCATTCCTCCCTTGTGTAAAGGCGACAGACAGATAGCTCAGGAAGTAGTGGACAGATATTCTTGATACATAGCATAAACAACTGGCCATCTCGGGAGCTAATGATGTGATTAGAGTGTTAAGTCAGGTCAGGTCAGGTTACTGATTCCACTCCTTCCCGATGGTGTGTGTGTGTGTGTGTGTGTGTAATAAACATACCATAAGAAAGACACCAATACTCTCTCTAGTTGATCCCTCTCGTTCCACACCATCATCATCACCACCACCACCCCTCACCACCACCACCTCACCACCATCATCACCACCACCACCTCACCACCACCCCTCACCACCACCACCACCACCCCTCACCACCACCCCTCTACCACCACCCCTACCACCACCACCCCTCACCCCCATCACCACCACCACCTCACCACCACCACCTCCCACCACCACCACCACCCCTCCCCACCATCCATCACACACCACCACCCCTCACCACCACCTCCACCACCACCACCACCACCACCTCACCACCACCACCACCACCACCACCCTCACCACCACCGCCACCACCACCACCACCTCACCAGCACCACCCCTCACCACCACCCACCCCTCACCACCACCACCACCACCCCTCACCACCACCACCACCCCTCACCACCACCCCTCACCACCACCCCTCACCACCACCACCCCTCACCACCACCACCACCCCTCACCACCACCATCACCACCACCCTCCCACTCACCACCACCACCCCTCACCCACCACCACCACCCCTCCCACCACCACCACCCCTCACCACCACCACCCACCACCTCACCCACCACCACCCACCACCCCTCCCCACCACCACCACCACCCCTCACCACACCACCACCCACCACCTCACCACCACCACCACCCCTCCCACCACCCCACCCACCCCCCCTCACCACCACCACCCCTCACCACCACCACCCCTTCACCACCCCACCCCTCACCACCACCCCTCACCACCCCTCACCACCACCCACCACCAACCACCCCGAGTTACCCCACCAACTATCCAATATGACACACTCACAAAATCCTAACCTAACCCCAACAAGCTCACCTGTGCCTTAAAACTTACTTTCTATTAACCTTGAGTCGATTTATTCCAGTTCTCACCTACTGAACGTTGGTCCAAATTTACAGTATTATAAACCCTGATGTGCAGACAGTGTACCGCCTGGGTGTTGAACCAGTGTACCGCCTGGGTGTTGAACCAGTGTATGTGTTGAACCAGTGTACCGCCTGGGTGTTGAACCAAACCAGTGTACCGCCTGGGTGTTGAACCAGTGTACCGCCTGGGTGTTGAACCAGTGTACCGCCTGGGTGTTGAACCAGTGTACCGCCTGGGTGTTGAACAGTGTACCGCCTGGGTGTTGAACCAGTGTACCGCCTGGGTGTTGAACCAGTGTACCGCCTGGGTGTTGAACCAGTGTACCGCCTGGGTGTTGAACACTTTACTCGTGTTCAACAAATAATATAGACCAAACTTTTTATGTGTCTAATTTATTTATTATTATTTTTTTTAATGTTTTTGAGTCAAGTTTTCTCTCGAGGAAATGGTCAATATTCCTTTATTAACCCAACCTAACTTAACCACCTCCCCTAGTTTATTTTTATTATCACCTGCCGCCACACACACACACTACACACACACACACACACACACACACACACACACACGCACATACACACACACACGTTCAGAAAGTGAGTGGCTGTAGAGGCACCTCGTGGGTGTACCTGCCTGCCTCTGTGTTATGACTCGAGTTTACTACAAGTGAAAGTGAACTTGTACAGAAAAAGAGGAAAGAAGGGGATGTAATGTGATGGTGGTGGGGGATACAGGTGATGGTGGTAGGTGATGGTGCAAGTGATGGTGGTAGAGATACAGGTGATAGTGGTAGGTGATGGTGCAGTGATGGTGGTAGAGATCAGGTGATGGTGGTAGGTGATGGTGCAAGTGATGGTGGTAGAGATACAGGTGATGGTGGTAGGTGATGGTGCAGTGATGGTGGTAGAGATACAGGTGATGGTGGTGGGTGATGGTGCAAGTGATGGTGGTAGAGATAGTTGATGGTGGTAGGTGATGGAGTGATGGTGGTAGAGATACAGGTGGTGGTAGGTGATGGTGCAAGTGATGGTGGTAGAATACTGATGGTGAGGTGATGGTGCAGGACAGGTGATAGTGGTAGGTGATGGTGCAAGTGATGGTGGTAGAGATACAGGTGATGGTGGTAGGTGATGGTGCAAGTGATGGTGGTAGAGATACAGGTGATGTGGTATGGTGCAAGTGATGGTGGTAGAGGTGCAAGTGATGGTGGTAGAGATACAGGTGATGGTGGTAGGTGATGGTGCAAGTGATGGTGGTAGAGATACAGGTGATGGTGGTAGGTGATGGTGCAAGTGATGGTGGTAGAGATACAGGTGATGGTGGTAGGTGATGGTGCAAGTGATGGTGGTAGAGATACAGATGGTGGTAGGTGATGGTGCAAGTGATGGTGGTAGAGATACAGGTGATGTGGTGGGTGATGGTGCAAGTGATGGTGGTAGAGATACAGGTGATGGTGGTAGGTGATGGTGGTGAGGTGGTAGATGGTGATGGTGCATGCAGGTGATGGTGGTAGGTGATGTGGTAGGTGGTAGGGTGATGGTGGTAGGTGATGGTGGTAGGTGATGGTGGTAGAGATACAGGTGATGGTGGTAGGTGATGGTGGTAGGTGATGGTGGTAGGTGATGGTGGTAGAGATACAGGTGATGCTGCACTGGTCATGGGTGTAGACTAAACAATGATCCCTTGAGTGGTGGAGAGACGGTGTTGGTAAACAATAATGGCGGCGGGAACAAAGTGACGTCACCCAATGTTTACCAAAACCATCGGATATTATGCTCATTCAGGGGCCACAGTACCAGGGGTGTGATATATGCTCATTCAGGGCACAGTACTTATGGGGATATTATGCTCATTGTACCACAGTACTGAGGGAGATATTATGCTCATTCAGGGGCCACAGTACCTATGGGGATGTATGCTCATTCGTGGGCCACAGTGCCAGGGGATATTATGCTCATTCAGGGTCACAGTCCCAGGGATATTATGCTCATTCATTGGGCCACAGTACCAGGAGATATATGCTCATTCGTGGGCCACAGTACCAGGGGATATTATGCTCATTCGTGGGCCACAGTGCCAGGGGGATATTATGCTCATTCAGGGGTCACAGTCCCAGGGAGATATTATGCTCATTCATGGGCCACAGTACCAGGGGGATATTATGCTCATTCGTGGGCCACAGTACCAGGGGGATATTATGCTCATTCAGGGGTCACAGTCCCAGGGAGATATTATGCTCATTCATGGGCCACAGTACTTATGGGGGATATTATGCTCATTCAGGGGCCACAGTACCAGGGGATATTAAGTGTATTCAGAGCCGCAGCACCACAGGGCAATATGCACATTCAGGGGCCGCAGGTCTATAGGGTATTATGCCCACTGAGTGGTTGTGTGTACCTTGTCAGGCCAGTTCAAGTAATTATATTTATAAAAAATTGTCTTTCACTTATTATTATTATTATTATTATTATTATTATTATTATTATTATTGTGTTTACCTTTCTAATTCATATACCTTAAGAAACAGCGATACTGAATGAGTGAAAGTGACAGAAAGTAACAGTGAATGAGAGTGAAAGTGACAGTGAATGACAGAAAGTAACAGTGAATGAGAGTGAAAGTGACAGCGAATGAGTGAAAGTGACAGTAGATGCCAGTAATGGTTAATGAATGGTGTGTGTGAGTGAGCCCATAGCTGGGGAAGACCAGACAGCCGAGGGGAGAAAGTCACTCACCCACCCACTCGCTCACTCGTTCACTCACCCACTCACTCACTCACCCACCCACTCACTCACCCACCCACTCGCTCACTCGTTCACTCACCCACCCACTCACTCACCCACCCACTCGCTCACTCGTTCACTCACCCACTCACTCACCCACTCGCCCTGAGGGATGGCTGGTCTTACTGAGGCGACTATAGACCACAAGAACCTGACTCACCTAGTGCCTGACTCACCTAGTACCTGACTCACCTAGTACCTGACTCACCTAGTAAACCTACAGAACGAGTCAGGTCTAGGGAATCTGACTCGCCTACAAAACGAGTCAGGTCTCCTCCCTAACAAGGAAATGCCCAAAAATACCCAGACAAGGTCACAAGGTCACCCAGCTACAGGAAATACCTCCTTATGACCGTGGGCATCGTGTTCAACGTCTCAGGTTTTACGGGAAGGAAGGTTACAAAAATTACATAGACTGACCAAAGTTATGAGGGGTTTTTTTCTTGTTAATTGTTTTCCGGTCACTGGAATTTCACCTCTACACTGTCTCTCACCTCTACACTGTCTCTCATCTCTACACTGTGTCTCACCTCTACACTGTGTCTCACCTCTACACTGTGTCTCACCTCTACACTGTGTCTCACCTCTACACTGTGTCTCACCTCTACACTGTGTCTCATCTCTACCTGTGTCTCACCTCTACACTGTGTCTCACCTCTACACTTCTCTCCCTCTACACTGTGTCTCACCTCTACACTGTGTCTCACCTCTACACTGTCTCTCACCTCTACACTGTCTCTCCACCTCCTGTGTCTCCCTCTCTACACTGTCTCTCACTCACTGTCTCACCTCTACACTGTGTCTCACCCTCCACTGTCTCTCACCTCTACACTGTGTCTCACCTCTACACTGTGTCTCACCTTTACACTGTCTCTCACCTCTACACTGTGTCTCACCTCTACACTGTCTCACCTCTACACTGTGTCTCACCTCTACACTGTGTCTCACCTTCACTGTCTCTCACCTCTACACTGTGTCTCACCTCTACACTGTCTCTCACCTCTACACTGTCTCTCACCTCTACACTGTCTCTCACCTCTACACGTGTCTCACCTCTACACTGTCTCTCACCTCTACACTGTGTCTCACCTCTACACTGTGTCTCACCCCTCTACACTGTGTCTCACCTCACTGTGTCTCACCTCTCACACTGTCTCTCACCTCTACACTGTCTCTCCTCTACACTGTGTCTCATCTCTACACTGTCTCTCATCTCTACACTGTGTCTCATCTCCACACTGTCTCTCATCTCTACACTGTCTCTCATCTCTCTACACTGTGTCTCATCTACACTGTGTCTTACCTCTACACTGTCTCTCATCTCTACACTGTGTCTCATCTCTACACTGTGTCTCATCTCTACACTGTCTCTCATCTCTACACTCTCTCTCATCTCTACACTGTGTCTCATCTCTACACTGTGTCTCATCTCTACACTGTGTCTCATCTCTACACTGTGTCTCATCTCTACACTGTCTCTCATCTCTACACTGTGTCCCATCTCTACACTGTCTCTCATCTCTACACTGTGTCTCCTCTACACTGTCTCTCATCTCTACACTGTGTCTCTACTGTGTCTCATCTCTACACTGTGTCCCATCTCTACACTGTGTCTCCACCTCTACCTGTGTCTCACCTCTACACTGTGTCTCACCTCTACACTGTGTCTCACCTCTACACTGTGTCTCACCTCTACACTGTGTCTCATCTCTACACTGTGTCCCATCTCTACACTGTGTCTCTCACCTCTACACTGTCTCTCACCTCTACACTGTGTCTCACCTCTACACTGTGTCTCACCTCTACACTGTCTCTCACCTCTCACACTGTGTCTCATCTCTACACTGTCTCTCATCTCTACACTGTGTCTCATCTCCACACTGTCTCTCATCTCTACACTGTCTCTCATCTCTACACTGTGTCTCATCTCTACACTGTGTCTTACCTCTACACTGTCTCTCATCTCTCACACTGTGTCTCATCTCTACACTGTGTCTCATCTCTACACTGTCTCTCATCTCTACACTCTCTCTCATCTCTACACTGTGTCTCATCTCTACACTGTGTCTCATCTCTACACTGTGTCTCATCTCTACACTGTGTCTCATCTCTACACTGTCTCTCATCTCACTGTGTCCCATCTCTACACTGTCTCTCATCTCTACACTGTCTCTCACCTCTACACTGTCTCTCATCTCTACACTGTGTCTCACCTCTACACTGTGTCTCATCTCTACCTGTGTCTCACCTCTACACTGTGTCTCACCTCTACACTGTATAAAAAGTAGAGTTGTGGACAAAGTTCTCTTGGGCGCTTAGGTTAATATCTGGGTTGATCTACGTCAGGGTCATGTAGGTAAGGTTAAGTGAGATGTAGGGAAGTAGTTCTCAATGGTCATAAGTGGGTTGGGGGGCAGATACACGTTAACTAAGACAGGTAGGACAGGTAATCACCCCATAGGTACCCAATGTCAACAAAAACCTGCCATAACCTGATTTCCGGAGGTTCACACACACACACACACACACACACACACACACACACACAGTATCCTCCCTGGTCAAAATTCACAAAAGTTAACTTAATATAAAACACAAAAATGTCTGAAAATTAACAGTGTGACTCTACCTTAACTCTATACGGTCACTTAACACCAGACAAGAATAATGTTCAGGTTATTACCAGATGTTTTATGTCTCCTAACTGGTCATAAGTGAAAGTATATAGTTAAGGTACAGTCTCGGTGATTAAGATTAGGTTAGGTTAACTTAGGTAAGGTTAGGTTAAATTAGGTAAGGTATGGTTAGGTTAAGTTGGTAATAGAATAGGGTTGGTTAAGTTAGGTTAAATTAGGTACTTAGGCAGGTTAGATTAAGTTAGGGTAAGGCAGGTCAGATTAAGTTAGGGTAAGGCAGGTTAGATTAAGTTAGGGTAAGGCAGGTTAGATTAAGTTAGGGTAAGGCAGGTTAGATTAAGTTAGGGTAGGCAGGTTAGATTAAGTTAGGGTAAGGCAGGTCAGATTAAATTAGGGTAAGGCAGGTTAGATTAAGTTAGGATAAGGCAGGTTAGATTAAATTAGGGTAAGGCAGGTTAGATTAAATTAGGGTAAGGCAGGTTAGATCAAATTTGATTAGGGTAGTTAATCCGAAATTGAAAGTAAATTGGGGTGCTTAATCTTCAGGTGATCTAACACTTCTCCACCAATCACTTACGAGTTTTCTGTGTGACCAATCAGCTATGAGGTATCTGTGTGACGTAACGGTGGGTTGATTACACAGGTGAGGGAGGGAGCGATGCAGGTGAACATTCATTATACACCAGAGAGAGAGAGAGACCAAAAGAAAGAAAGACAGACAGAAAGAGATAGAGAGACAGAGTTACCACACACACACACACACACACACTGTTTACCTACCTGTTGCCCTTCACTTATCTCTCGACAGGTGACTCCTACATCTTCACTATCAACTACAGAAATTATCGATCTATTTTACCTTCATTAACATTTACACAAACTTCTCAAGACTTGTTTGTTGTTTGTTTTAGTTGTTGTTATTGTTTGTTTTAGGGGATCACCTGAATATTAGACACCCCAGCTTATTTCAGTTGATTAAAAATACCTCAACATTAACTTAACCTAACCCAACCAATCCCTAACCTAACCCAACCAATCCCTAACCTAACCCAATACTCTTCCCGTGGTTTCAAATCGCCAAAGACTCCCTTACCCCCACAACCCCTCCCCTCCCCTCCCCCTTCACCCCATCCCTTCACCCCCCTCCCAACCCTGGTCTTAGCGCTCCATCAACCAACCAGGGAACAACCTAATTCCTCAGATGATAACGGTAGACCAATGAGCGCTCGCTACGGCCCGCTACCTCACCAACCATCACGGCCATTGTTACTGACCGACTACTAGCAGGGCTACCTCACCTCACCTCCTTGGGGCTACCTGTGTGTGGGGACGTGGGAACAGGAATAGCCTGAAGTGGATGGGTAAACAAAGATGCCATTCTCCCGTAGAGTTCAGTACTGTACCTTACCTTCTTACCTTACCTTACCTTACCTTACCTTACCATACCATACATACCTTACCTTACCTTACCTTACCTTACCTCACCTTACCTCACCTTACCTCACCTTACCTTACTGAACAATAACAACAATAACACAACCATTATTATACAACAGTAGTCTACATTATCGAATTTGTGTAAAGACTCTTCAGAGAAATTCCTTTGTGTCTAGAGTCTCAGTATAATTTGACGCCATATTTTGAAGCTGTTTTTATCTCTCGTTAAATAGCAAAGTATTTTTATTTATTTATTTTTTTTTTACATGTTACGCCACCCTGGTTCTGGTCTACCTTGGACTGGGAAAAAAACTTATCCTTCACCAATCTATGAAGAAAAACGAAAAATTAATTAAAACTAAAGGGGAAAAAGCCGGATTTTTTTCCTAGACTGGAGGACGCACGAGCGACAGGGTGTGTGTGTGTGTGTGTGTGTGTGTGTGTGTGTGTGTGTGTGTGTGTGTGTGTGTGTGTGTGTGTGTGTGTGTAATTACATAATCACGAGCCCTCCCTGCTTTAATCTGACCACTCACAAGCCTCCTTGACGTTAAGTTAGCCAATTACGATCCTCTTCTAAGTTAAACTGACCAATCATGACGCTACTACATTAATCTGACCAACCACCACCCTCCCTCTAAGTTAACCTGACCAATCCCACCACCCCTCCCCAAGCTTAAGGTGTGTTTTAATTACCAGGAAAAACTAATGAGGGCTAATGTTCAGGTGATCAAACAAATACTCTTAAGAAAAACAAGGATATCCTCTTGAGTGTGACTTCCTCTTGAGTGTGACTTCCTCTTGAGTGTGACTTCCTCTTGAGTGTGACTTCCTCTTGAGTGTGACTTCCTCTTAGTGTGTTTAAGGGCGCCACACCACATTGTCTGTCGCTCAAGGTGGACCTGTGCTGGAGCGACGGTGAAAACTGGTGTGTGTGTGTGTGTGTGTAATAATACTAATATCAATTAACGGTTTATTGAAAGAATATGGCAGCCAAAAGGCTGAAAATGCACAATTACATAAATGGGGAATTTGTCACTTGATTGACAAATAACAAACAAGTCAAGTGATACAAATAATACTACAAGGAATTGACTGGGAGTGAACACATTGGTTGATTACGAGTTGTTGATAATTTTTACAATGGTTGGGACTGGGCTGTTCTTATAGCGATCAGTTCGTGCTCGTATGGACTGGATGCGGTTGTGGTGTCGAACAGCAATTCGCGGACGAGGGATCTCGGGTGGCAGTAGGAGCTGGTGTCGAGGATAGTGCAGAAGCTTCTCACCAAATTTGCAGATGAGGTCGTCAGATGTGTGTGTGTCAGGAGCCATCATTATATCTCCCAAATGGTCTTACAAGAACACATTTCATTAAAGTAAATCTATATTAAAAAATTATAATCCAAACTTGAAAACAACATAATTTTCGGTTTGGTCTTATATCTACCCGTTATATCTTCCTTGTTTCTGTAGTCACGAGCTGCGGTGTGTTAGGTGAAGGTGGTGTAGTCGGTGTGTTAGGTGAAGGTGGTGTAGCCGGTGTGTTGGTGGGTGGTGTAGTCGTGTGTTAGGTGAAGGTGGTGTAGTCGGTGTGTTAGGTGAAGGTGGTGTAGTCGTGTGTTGTGAGGTGTAGTCTGTGTTAGGTGAAGGTGGTGTAGTCGGTGTTAGTTGGTGTGTTGGTGAAGGGTATGTGTTTGAGGTGGTTAGTAGTTGTGTTGGGTGAAGGTGGTGTAGTCGGTGTGTTAGGTGAAGGTGTGTGAGTCGGTGTGTTAGGTGAAGGTGGTGTAGTCGGTGTGTTAGGTGAAGGTGGTGTAGTAGTTGTGTTGGTGAGGTGGTGTGTTGTGTTGGTGAAGTGGTGTGTTGTGTTAGGTGATGGTGTAGTCGTGTGTTAGGTGAAGGTGGTGTAGTCGGTGTGTTGGGTGAAGGTGGTGTAGTAGTTGTGTTGGTAGGTAGTGTTGTGTTAGGTGAAGTGTGTAGTAGTTGTGTTAGGTGAAGGTGGTGTAGTCGGTGTGTTGGTGAAGGTGGTAGTCTGTGTTAGGTGAAGGTGGTGTAGTAGTTGTGTTAGGTGAAGGTGGTGTAGTAGTTGTGTTAGGTGAGGTGGTGTAGTCGGTGTGTTAGGTGAAGGTGTGTTGTGTTTGAGGTTGTGTTGGGTGGTGTAGTAGTTGTGGGTGTGTGTAGTAGTTGTGTTAGGTGAAGTGGTGTAGTCGTGTGTTAGGTGAAGGTGGTGTAGTAGTTGTGTTAGGTGAAGGTGGTGTAGTAGTTGTGTTAGGTGAAGGTGGTGTAGTTATTATTGTTATTTTTTTATTGTTGTTGGGTTATTTTGGTTATTTTGACTGTTTATTTTATTATTGTTATTTCTATTATTACTGTTTTTTCATTATTATTGTATTTTGCAATTATTTATTATTATTGTTACTTTTGTTGTTACTGTTACTTTTTTGTTATTGTTACTTTTGGTGTTACTGTTACTTTTTTGTTATTGTTACTTTTGGTGTTACTGTTACTTTTTTGTTATTGTTACTTTGGTGTTACTGTTACTTTTTGTTGTTACGTTACTTTTTGCTATTGTTACTTTTGCTGTTACTGTTACTTTTATTGTTTCTGTTACTTTTATTGTTATTGTTACTTTTGTTGTTTATTACTTTTGTTGTTATTGTTACTTTTTGTTGTTACTGTTACTTTTGTTGTTATTGTTACTTTTTGTTTATTTACTGTTACTTTTGATTTGTTATTGTTACTTTTTTGTTGTTACTGTTACTTTTATTGTTATTTTTACTTTTGTTGTTACTGTTACTTTTATTTGTTATTGTTACTTTTTTTTACTGTTACTTTTGTTGTTATTGTTACTTTTGTTGTTATTACTTTTATTTATTTAGTTATTGATATTGTTTTCTATTGCCATTTCCATTACCATTATTTTTATTATTCTAGTCATTTTTTCCTGTCATGGTAGTGGTCGAGGGGCCGGATAGTCAGGGTCGAGGGGCCGGATAGTCAGGGTGAAGGGCCGGATAGTCAGGGTCGAGGGCCGGATAGTCAGGGTCGAGGGGCCGGATAGTCAGGGTGAAGGGGCCGGATAGTCAGGGTCGAGGGGCCGGATAGTCAGGGTGAAGGCCGGATAGTCAGGGTGAAAGGGCCGGATAGTCAGGGTGAAGGGCCGGATAGTCAGGGTCGAGGGCCGGATAGTCAGGGTCGAGGGCGGATAGTCAGGGTTGAGGGGCCGGATAGTCAGGGTGAAGGGCGGATAGTCAGTGAGGGCCGGATAGTCAGGGTGAAGGGCCGGATAGTCAGGGTCGAGGGCCGGATAGTCAGGGTCGAGGGGCCGGATAGTCAGGGTTGAGGGGCCGGATAGTCAGGGTCAAGGGGCCGGATAGTCAGGGTCGAGGGCCGGATAGTCAGGGTCGAGGGGCCGGATAGCCAGGGTAAAGGGGCCGGATACAGCGGGGTTTCCCACTCACGTCATTTATAGGGTTGTTGCTTTTTTAATCCGTGTTCAACTCAAGGTCCACCACGAGTCTTGATGATCCCAGGTTTAATCCTCGTAGTGGGATTAACAGGTGGGATTTACGTGTGGGATTAATGAGTGGGATTGACGTATGTGATTAACGAGTGGGATTAACGAGTGGGATTGACGTATGGGATTAACGAGTGGGATTAACGTGTGGGATTAACGAGTGGGATTGACGTATGGGATTAACGAGTGGGATTGACGTGTGAGATTAACGTGGGATTGACATATGGGATTAACGAGTGGGATTGACGTATGGGATTAACGAGTGGGATTGACGTATGGGATTAACGAGTGGGATTGACGTATGGGATTAACGAGTGGGATTGACGTGTGGGATTAACAGGTGGGATTTGCAGTGTGGGATTAACGAGTGGGATTGACGTATGTGATTAATGAGTGGGATTTACGTGTGGGATTAACGATGCGTCAGTTTCAAGCGCTGTCAGGTGTTTTTAAGTTCAAAATGAGTACAATGAACTTGGGTAAACCCTGACGGCCCCTGTTGTGTAAGAGAGGAACTGAAAAGGTCAGATTAGAAAGTGTGTGTGTGTGTGTGTGTGTGTGTGTGTGTGTGTGTGTGTGTGTGTGTGTGTGTGCGCTTCTGATGGCTGGTTTTATAATACTATCAATGTACACTTTCTCAATTGGCTCACTGAGTGGCCACCAAGGCGGGCTCTGTAAAAAGGCGATAAAGCCAAATTATCATCGAAGCCACAGGAAGACCTCAGGAGGGAGTCAACAAGACCACCTTGGCCCGCACTCCCCCCTCATGACATACTAGCAGGAACAACACCGTAACAGCTCTAACAAGGGGCTGCTGGAGGGTCGTCATCAAACACCCAAACGCTAACTTGGGAGATAGGTTAGGTTAAGTGGAGTTTGGTTAGGTTAGGTTAAGTGGAGTTAGGTTTGGTTAGGTTAGGTTTTATTACATTTGATTAAAATTAAGTTTCATTAAATTAGGTTAGCGTTAAGTTAGATTAGATTAGGTTAGCATTAGGTTAACATTAGATTAGCGTTAGGGTGGTTAATCCTCAAGTGACTCGGAGCTTCAGCTGTTAATGGCGGAATAAGTGGTGGTGTGACGCTTATCTTACTTAACAAACTCGATCCTAAGACGGTGAAAGTGACCTTAATTTACCTAACCTAACGACCTAATCTAACCTAACCTAGCTACCTAATCTAATTTAACGTAACTACCTAATCTAATGTAATCTAATTTAATTTAACCTGACCTGACATGACCTTAGGATATTATATGTTCGGCTACGGCTCACTACCCTTTTGTGTGTGTGTGTGTGTGTGTGCGCGCGCTGTGTGTGTGTGTGTGTGTGTGTGCGTGTGTGTGTGTGTGTGTGTGTGCGCGCGCTCGTGCGTGTGTGTGTGTGCGCGCGCGTGTGTGTGTGTGTGTGTGTACAGTGAGTAAGAGTGAGTTAAAACCAGAAAAACTGGTCTAACTGTTGACATTCCCGCCATGTTATCTCTAGTAATGTTGACCCCCTCTCCTCCTGCCCCTCCTGCCCCTCCCGCCCCTCCAGGTAATGTGTGTCGTGTGGGGTGGAGGAAGGAAGGGAGGTGAGGGGTGGTGGGGGTCATGTACTGCACCCACGCCCCCGAGCTTAACCAATTGCTTAACTGCCCCTCAAGGTGTGTTGTTGTAAGATAGATGTGAGGTCAGGAGAGGGCAAGGAAGGGCAGGTGTGACGAGAGAGGAAAGTGCAGGAGGAAGGGCAAGGAAGAAGGGAAAGAAGGAAGAGAAGGGCAAGGGAGGGCAGGTAGAAGGGGCAGAGAAGGGCAAAGGGAGACGGGTAAGACAAGGAAGCCAATAACGCTTCGGTAATACAATGTTGACGTCGTAATGGTTGTCATGGTAACCCTCGCGTCGTTCCCCCACACACACACACGAGAGACCCTGACGATAAACAAATTACAAAGGCATAAAATTAGTACAGGTATTTGTGTACAGTTAACACAATCGAGTCCCTTTACCTGTGCCTTACCTAATAATTTACACCTAGTTCACTCTTGTTCACCTGGAGAAATCTGAACACGTCAACACGCTACCGGCAGCATCTATCATTGAAAAGAATCGATCAATCAAATCAATTCAGTGAGTCAGTGCATCGTGTTCCTGTCTGAGGGTTGGCGACCACAGTCCTCCACCTCAGGGATCTTGAGCTGCTTATAAGTGTCTGAGGTTTAAGCCACTCACTTCTCCTCTCTTCTTCTCTTCTCCTCTCCTTACTCTCATTTCTCCTCTTCGTTTCCTCTTCCTCTCCTCTCCTCTCCTCCTTCAGTCGATAACTCCTGGTCTTGTAATAGTGTTTAGTTCTTCGTAATACTGACCTGTAATAACATTTGGCCTCTTATTATTATTATTATTATTATTAATTTTATTATTATTACAGTATTATTTTTATCATCATTATTATTATTATTGTTATTATTATTGTTATTGTTGCTATTATTATCATTATTATTATTGTAGCGTAGATCTGTAGTAAAGATTTTGACTCCTGCGGTTATTCCGTGTGTGTGTGTGTGTGTGTGTGTGTGTGTGTGTGTGTGTGTGTGTGTGTGTGTGTGTGTGTGTGTGTGTGTGTGTGTGAGTGTGCGTGTGTGTGTGTTTATTAATAGAGTTGCAGCCGGTGGCTGAAAATATACAAACTTACATGTGTGTGTGTGTGTAGACCATCTCGTAAGCCATAACGGGGTAGACTGAGGTAAATACCGTTATTTGTTTAGCGGCAGTGTGTAGTAGTAAGCCGTACGGTACAGCGGTAACGGAGCTGTACGTAAAAGTAACTGCAGTTAACAGCAATATGGTGACAGCGCTTTAGCAACGGTATGGTGGTAATTTAACAGAAGTATTAGTAACGGCTGGCAGTAACACCAGTGACAGTAACGGCTGACAGTAACGGCAGTGACAGTAACAGCAGTGACAGTAACAGCTGGCAGTAACAGCAATGACAGTAACGGCTGGCAGTAACGGCAGTGACAGTAACGGCTGGCAGTAACGGCGGTGACAGTAACAGCAATGACAGTAACAGTAGTGACAGTAACAGCAGTGACAGTAACAGCTGGCAGTAACAGCAGTGACAGTAACGGCTGGCAGTAACAGCAGTGACAGTAACAGCTGGTAGTAACAGCAGTGACAGTAACAGCTGGCAGTGACAGTAACAGCTGGCAGTAACAGCAGTGACAGTAACAGCTGGTAGTAACAGCAGTGACAGTAACAGCTGGCAGTAACAGCAGTGACAGTAACTGGCAGGCAGTAGTGACAGTAAAAGCTGGCAGTAACAGCAGTGACAGTAACAGCTGGTAGTAACAGCAGTGACAGTAACAGCTGGCAGTAACAGCAGTGACAGTAACGGCTGGCAGTAACAGCAGTGACAGTAAGCAGTAACAGCAGTGACAGTAACAGCAGTGACAGTAACAGCTGGCAGTAACAGCATAGTAACAGCAATGACAGTAACAGCAGTGACGGTAACAGCTGGCAGTGAGCAGTGACAGTAACAGCAATGACAGACAGTAACAGCTGGGAACAGCAGTGACAGTAACGGCTGGCAGTAACAGCAGTGACAGTAACGGCTGGCAGTAACGGCAGGACGATAACGGCTGGCAGTAACGGGAGTGACAGTAACAGCAATGACAGTAACAGCAGTGACAGTAACAGCTGGCAATAAGAGCAGTGACAATAACAGAGGTAACAAGAAGATGAATGGTGGTTATTGTGGTCAGTTAAACGTAACCACCGTCTTGTACCATCCTCTCTCCTACCACCCCCTCACCACCCCCTCTCCTACCACCCCTCTCCTCCACCCTCTCCACCTCCTCTCCCACCTCACCTCCCTCCTACCACTTCTCCACCACCCTCCTACCACCCCCCTCCCACCACCCTCCCACCATCCCTCCCAACATCCTCCCACCATCCCACCCTCCCACCACCCTCCCACCCCCTCCCACCACCCTCCCACCACCCTCCCACCACCCCCTCCTCCCACACCTCTCACCACCTCCTCCCACCACCTCTCTCCTACCACCTCTCCCACACCTCCTACCACCTCTCCTACCACTCTCCCACCACCCCTCTCCTACCACCCCCTCTCTCCCCACCACCCCCTCCCACCACTCTCCTACCACCCCTCCCACCACCCTCCCACCACCTCTCCTCCACACCTCCCACCCCCTCCCACCACCCTCTCCCACCACCCTCTCTACCACCCCTTTTCCTACCACCCCCTCCCACCACCTCTCCTACCACCCTACCACCCTCCCACTACTCTCCTACCACCTCCCTCTATTCTCCTACCAACCCCCTCCACACCCTGTCTCACCACCAACCCCACACCCTCACCAACACCACCTCCTCCTCCTCACCACTCCCCCCTTCACACCACCCCCCTTCACCACCCCACACCCTTCACCACCCCACACCCCCTCACTACCCCACACCCCTTCACCACCCCACCTCCACTACCCCACCTCCACCACCCTAGCCCCTTCACCACCCCATCCCTTCACCACCCCCCACCTCACCTCCACCCCACCCCTCACCACCTTCACCACCTCCTCGTCTGTGTGTGTCTGTCTGTCTGCTTGTCTGTCTGTTCTGTTCTGTCTATGTCCGTCTGTCTGCCTGTGTCTCTGTCTGCCTGTGTCTGTCTGTCTGCTTGTCTTCTGCCTGTGTCCGTCTGCTCGTTCGTGTGTGTCTGTCTGTCTGTCCGTCTGTGTTCTTATGATTACCACAGCTTCACTCTTCCTGTCGTTCAGTTGACAAAATGGGATGTTGGAACTCTTCTCTCTCAGGTGGATATCAGAGAACGGTGAAGATAACGCGGGTTGGATATATTTCACCCGATGATTGACTACGTTAACTAACCTAACCTAAACTAAACTAATATTAGGTCGGGTAAAATAAACTGGCAAGCGTCTTAGTGCTCAATATCGTATCCTACGCATCGTCTTGAATCCTTCGCAGTCTTGATATTTCGGCAATACATACTGAGAAACTTGACAACGTGCGCTATGCTTTTGTACCCGCGCAGTATAGTATCTCCACCCTACCTCTGCGCAGACTCTTTTTAACTGCGCAACACCGGGTGGAGTAGGTGTCTAAATAGAGGTTTATGACCAGTTAAGTCCACTAAGAGGTTCTTCCTGCCAGTGTTGTCATCAGGTTGGTTTTGGTGAAAATGTTACGCTTAAAACATTACGTCAGGAGGTCTAATGTGGTTGGTGACCCTAGTTGTTGGTTGTGGTTGGTGGTGTAGATGGTGGTATGGTTGTGGTTGGTGTGTAGTTGGTATGGTTGTGGTTGGTGTGTAGTTGTTGTGTGGTTGTGTAGTTGGTATAAGGTTGTTGTTGGTTGTATTGGTGTAGTTGGTGGTATATGTGGTTGGTGGTGTAGTTGGTGGTGTGGATGTTGATGTTCTTGTTTTCTTCATCCTCTTTCACGACATATTATTATTAGTAGTGGTAGTGGTAGTAGCAGCAGTAGTAGTCGTAGAGAGAGTAGTAGTAGTGGTAGTAGCAGTAGTAGTCATAATCATTATAAAAAGATCGAAATATTGCTACACTGGTGACGTCACTGTTTATTTACACTACAAATGTATTAAAAGGGGGAGGTGTGTGTGTGTGTTTTAGTGTTATACAAATCATTGTGTGTGTGTGTGTGTGTGTGTGTGTGTGTGTTTTAGTGTTATACAAATCATGTGTGTGTGTGTGTGTGTGTGTGTGTGTGTTTTTAGTGTTATACAAATCATTGTGTGTGTGTGTGTGTGTGTGTGTGTGTGTGTGTGTGTGTGTGTGTGTGTGTGTGTGTGTTTTAGTGTTATACAAATCATTGTGTGTGTGTGTGTGTGTGTGTGTGTGTGTGTGTTTAGGAGCAAATCATTGTGTGTGTGTGTGTGTGTGTGTGTGTGTTAGTGTTATACAAATCATTGTATGTGCGTGTGTATGCATGTGTTGGATGAATGTCTGTTTGAGATATATTTACTGACCACACATCATGACACTTGGCCGTCACACCTACGCCCATCCGCCGCCGCCCACAACCGATTCCCAGTATTGGTCACGTTTGATTTTACCCTCAAATGGAAATGGCAGAACAAATCTCGATAAAGTACTCACCGTAGTTCCTGTGCGTGTGTGTGTGTGTGAGTAGCCAAAGTGTGTCAGTAGGGTGAGTCAGTAGTCTTAAGTGAGTCATACACAAGTCTTGCGTCAGTATAGCCCGCCAGGACTCGGGTAACACTCAAGGAGCATCTGGCCGGAAATCCTACTACATATTGAGAAATGTCAGCTCTTTGTCAGCCCCAGCAACCTCTTGTCCTATCGTCATTGTTGCTGACTATTGCTGACACGTAAATTAGTGTGTTGTAGCTAAAAAAAATAAAACTGGGAAAGAAAGATTATTTATTAATATTTTACGTCAATATTTGTGTTACGTCATGAACAAGAGACGGCGGCGGCGGCATAATTGACTTAACACAAACTCGTTACTATTCTACCAGACTTAGACATAAACATTAAATAATCTCATAAACTTAATAGGAAATTTATCAAACTCAAATTTAGTTACTCGTGTCTGTGTTTATCATTCATAGTGACGGTAGTCGGCGAAATGGATCTTGACTACATCCTCCCCCACTGATCAATACATTTCTTTAATTTTCATTTCTTTTTGACTATCATGCAACTTAAATTATCATACATACTTAAATAATCTATATTAAACTAAATATATTAATTATTTTAGTGTAATAATACGGTATAACATCAATTTACGATAATATTTAATACAGTATCCCTTCCAGCCAAGACGCGAGGTGTAACACTAGACGAGTGTGGACGTTTTCACCCTCGTTAGCACACTGTATCTAAAGCCATTTCTTCATAATCTTACAACATTTTATTAAACTTCAATATTTTTTTGGACAATATTATCATTTTACGTTAGAGTTGTGTTCGTGTTTTTGTATACAGAAATAGACAGAATTTCTTCACCTGAGTCACCTGAGCCTATTTGGTTTTTACTGGTATGTGTTTGAGGTTTTATATAGAGGTGATAAATGTATTGCGCCAATATTCTTTCAACCTTCAACTATCTAATGGCGTTTTTGTATAATAGGAAGTGACTGTAAGAATTATCAAACACAAAAAAATTATTATTATTATTATTATTTTATTATTATTATTATCATCTTAGTAAAATATGTACATAAGAAAATAAACAACTAGAGAAATATCAGGTAATAAAAAACTCAATAATATTTAATTAACTAGATACTTTACCTGAAGACTAAGATTACGGTAGAGACCTATAAGAGAGATTATTATTAGTATTATAGAATTTAATTTCCTGAGATACGTTTTGTCTCCGAGAACTAGGACAATTAAACTTAGGAATGTCTTTTGAGAATTGTATAGAAATATTTTAATAGTCGCTGCCAAGACAGACACGCAGGTGAACGCCTCCTTGCAGTACGAGGAACTGCGATGTTATGAAACCTTCTACCAGTGGTTCCTCGTTTGTTTACCTTTAGTATTTGTTTTATTTCGTTTTATGTTTTTTATTATACTTTTTATGAATTCTTTGTTCGTGTTTTTTTTATATAACATCTGCTGGCTCACCATTTATTATTGTCTTCATAACCGACTTGTTTGTTTGTGGCGTTGGTTCACATCTGGTGTGTTTGGTGTTATGGTTGTGTGTTAGGTGTTATGGTTGTGTGTTTGGTGTTATGGTTGTGTGTTAGGTGTTATGGTTGTGTGTTATCCAGGGTGTGTTAGGTGTTATGGTTGTGTGTTATCCAGGGTGTGTTAGGTGTTATGGTTGTGTGTTTGTGATCAATGTTACGATAATTCACGTGTGATATTATTATTAATTCGTATTTATATCCTTTATCTTAACAAACAGCAATTATTATTATTATTATTATTATTATTATACAGTCCGTTTGATACAAGTAGTACGTCCATAAGTCACGTTAATTGGATGGCGCAGTGGTGTCTGTATATAGCGCTGAGATATTCTGCTGGCAGGATAGGAATACACAGATTATATCAGTACAAATGTATGGAAGAAAGTGAAAATATTGATGCAGGTTAGGTTAATGATTCAGTGTAGGTAAGTTGTTGTTTATTAGGAATATATGAAGATAAAAACGATGTCTATGAGTCACTTTTATAATGCATGCAACATTCTTTAACTCACAGCGGCATCGTAAGAGTGCCATGTGTCTGCTGGCCCAGTTATTGACTGTCACACACACACACACACACTTCTACTTGTTAATATTGAACTACTGGAGTTTATTCATAATTCTATCTAATTTGATTGGCTGATTAATGTCCAGAATAACACTAGAGTACCGGGGAAATACTTGACACACACACATGACAGTTCTTGTAAAACCTTCATGCAACTTATGCAACGCGACATACAAGGTGGAGTTATCGTACCTCAACACCCGGCTGTTTGTTGTCCAATGGCGTCACTGGAAACACACACAGCTTCCAGACGGTCCAGTATGTTCTTATATTTATCGACGCTGTTCTGTATATTATGTTTACTTTAATGTGGTTTATGTTTATTAAATGTGTGTGTTTGTAGATAACATTGTTCTTTCTTGTGTTAATTGTGGTATGGTTGTAGGGGTAATGTTTATATATGTATCTACTGAGCAACTTCTTGTAGATTTCACCTGTTGCATGACATACCTCTGGATATCGTGTCTTTATCAGTCATAAACTCCTCGATAACATCGTTCATTTGTGTAATTCTCTCATAAATTATAAGTTGTACGGCAGAAGAGGATGTTATATGACGCATAGTGAGGAAGACCCAGGGAAAACCTTAGGAAAGATATGCCTGACTCCTGACAGGCAGGGAGACAGGGCCGCTGAAGTAGGCAGGCCGCTGGGGCAGACTGGGACACACACAGGTAGTCCACATCCAACCGTGTGTACGAGAAGGTGTATCGCTGGTGCAGGTAACCCGTGTGTGTGTGTGTGTATGATCAGCTGTTCACTGTGACGACACACCCGGGCACCTTGGCTCCTCCTGGCGCCTAGTCAACTTTCACATGTGTTCCAGTGATCGTTTATATTCTTACAACTGAAGTGAAACATACAATGAAAATTAACTGAAAATATATACATTATAAACGGAAAAAAATATATACAGGAAAAACGAAAAAAATATATACATTATAAACGAAAAGAAATATTCTTGAAGTTACTAAAGTGCAAAAGAGATTGTGATGTTTGTTGGCTGTGAGAATATCCATAAATGCCAAGTGTACAGTACATATTCACCCAGGCTGCTGCCCCTCTGGCCCCCCGAGGAAGAGTAACCAGGGTGTGGACACTGTGGGGCGCTCCTCCACCACTGCCTGCCGGAGGTGTACAAAAATTTTTGTTTTGTTACAGTACGAAAAAAAACATACTGACTTCTGGTACAATGTGAAGTAATAACAGTAGTGTGTTGTGAGGAGTTGTAATTGGGTTGTGAGGGGTTGTACTGTGTTGTGAGGGGTTGTACTGTGTTGTGAGGTTGTGGTGTGTTGTGAGGGTTGTGGTGTGTTGTGAATTTGTGAGGGTTGTGAGGTTGTAGTGTGTTGTGAGGGTTGTGGTGTGTTGTGAGGAGTTGTAGTGTGTTGTGAGGTTGTGGTGTGTTGTGAGGTTGTGGTGTGTTGTGAGTTGTAGTGTGTTGTGGTTATACTGTGTTGTGAGTTGTAGTGTGTTGTGAGGGTTGGTGTGTTGTGAGGTTGTACTGTGTTGTGAGGGTTGTGGTGTGTTGTGAGGTTGTAGTGTGTTGTAGGGTTGTACTGTGCTGTGAGGGTTGTATGTGTTGTGAGGAGTTGTAGTGTGTTGTGAGGGTTGTGGTGTGTTGTGAGGGTTGTGTGTTGTGAGGTTGTAGTGTGTTGTGAGGGTTGTACTGTGTTGAGGTTGGTGTGTGAGGGTTGTGGTGTGTTGTGAGGTTGTGGTGTGTTGTGAGGTTGTAGTGTGTTGTGAGGGGTTGTACTGTGTTGTGAGGAGTTGTAGTGTGTGTTTTGAGGGTTGTAGTGTGTTGTGGGGTTGTGGTGTGTTGTGAGGTTGTGTGTGTTGTGGGGGTTGTGGTGTGTTATGGGGTTGTACTGTGTTGTGAGGGTTGTATTGTGTTGTGAGGTTGTAGTGTGTTGTGGGGTTGTAGTGTGTTGTGAGGGTTGTGGTGTGTTGGGGAGTTGTAGTGTGTTGTGAGGGTTGTGGTGTGTTATGGGGTTGTACTGTGTTGTGAGGTTATGTGTGTGTGTGTAGGGGTTGTACTGTGTTGTGAGGTTGTACTGTGTTGTGAGGAGTTGTAGTGTGTTGTGAGGAGTTGTTCTGTTGTGAAGGTTTAGGTTAGGTTAAGTCAACTTAGGTCAGATCAGCTTTGGTCAGGCCATCTTAGGTTAGGTCATTTCAACTTAGGTCAGGTCAGAACACATCGTGGTAAGAGTCAGTGAAGGTGGCTGTTGACGACACATTTTGCTCCCAGGTCAGGTCTCTGGTGATGGCTTCTGGCCAACTGTGAAAGTTGTTAGTAAGCTGGCGAGGACGAGTGTGTGTGTGTGTGTGTGTGTGGTGAATTTGAAGTGAATTTTTGCCGTGTACAGCAGCTAGTTTATTGTAACCCCTATTCTCATCCTGTGAATGGTTGCTCCAAAAAGGATTACAGAGTTAAGTAGGATTATTATCACTGCTGGTCAGGATTTTACGGCTTTCAATGTGTATTTCTAGTACAATATTTACTTCAGTTCTGTACGTGGGAGTTGACTTAGCTACCAGGTGCGAAATGAATACACTCAATATATCAGCTTACCATCGATAGTGTGCCATTGGTTGGGTCTGTCCGTCAATAACACTGCCTTTAATTCACATACTGCAAATACTATATCCTAACCTTAGTCTAGCGGTTATAACATCTAGTGATCTTGGATAATGGATTAATCTCTGTCTCTGCACTTATCTTAGGGTTCTGATTGGCAGACCGAGAGTGTGTTCAGTAGGTTTTGATAGAGGTAAGTTAAGCTGGGACATCAACTCTTATCATGTTAACTGGGAGGGAATCCGAGGCAGCTTGATCCTGATACCCTCGTCAATAAAGCTTTAGAGACAAACAGGTGTCAGTGTGAGTTGAGATGTCAGGGATAAGGAGTCAGTGAGGAGGAGGCTGTCTGTGCCTGTGACTGTAAGCTTCAGGGCTGTTGGTGTGGACATAACCACTGGTTCCGGACATAATTAATATTCCGGACATAACAACTATTTAACATAAATAATGAGGATGGGTTTTTCCCTCACTGTCTCGCCTCTTGTCCTGGCATTCTTAATAAAGTTTATGGGTATTTTCTACAATGTGTTACACCACTAGCATACTAACTAGGCCGTGTTTGCTAGCATTAATTCGCTGGGTCGTGTTCGCTGGCATGTATTCGCTGGGTTGTGTTCACTGGTATGTATTCGCTGGGTTGTGTTCGCTGGCATGTATTCGCTGGGTCGTGTTCGCTGGCATGTATTCGCTGGGTTGTGTTCGCTGGTATGTATTCGCTGGGTTGTGTTCCTGTATGTATTCGCTGGGTCGTTCTGTTCGCTGGTATGTATTCGCTGGGTTGTGTTCACTGGTATGTATTCGCTGGGTCGTGTTCGCTGGCATGTATTCGCTGGGTCGTGTTCGCTGGCATGTATTCGCTGGGTCGTGTTCGCTGGCATGTATTCGCTGGGTTGTGTTCGCTGGCATGTATTCGCTGGGTCGTGTTCACTGGTATGTATTCGCTGGGTCGTGTTCCTGGCATGTATTCGCTGGGTTGTGTTCTGGTATGTATTCGCTGGGTTGTGTTCGCTGGCATGTATTCGCTGGGTCGTGTTCGCTGGCATGTATTCGCTGGGTTGTGTTCGCTGGTATGTATTCCTGGGTTGTGTTCACTGGTACTGTATTCCTGGGTTGTGTTCGCTGGCATGTATTCGCTGGGTCGTGTTCGCTGGCATGTATTCGCTGGGTTGTGTTCACTGGTATGTATTCGCTGGCATGTACTGGCTGTATTCGCCTTTGGCATGCTATTCCTTTAGGTCGTATTCGCTGGGTTGTGTTCGCTGGTATCTTATTCGCTGGGTTGTGTTCGCTGGCATGTATTCGCTGGGTCGTGTTCGCTGGCATGTATTCGCTGGGTTGTGTTCGCTGGGTTGTGTTCGCTGGCATGTATTCGCTGGGTCGTGTTCGCTGGCATGTATTCGCTGGTCGTGTTCGCTGGTCTGTATTCGCTGGGTTGTGTTCGCTGGCATGTATTCGCTGGGTCGTGTTCCTTGGCATGTATTCGCTGGGTCGTGTTCGCTGGTCTGTAATTCGCTGGGTCGTGTTCGCTGGTCTGTATTCGCTGGGTCGTGGCATGTATTCGCTGGGTTGTGTTCACTGGTATACACTGGTTTTTACCTCCGGCTACACTAACAACGTTAAGTATTTCGTCATTATTATTTACATTATTTGTCTCTTTGTTCCTTGTTCAATTTATTCTATCTTTATTAATTTGTTTTCTCTTTATTTTCCTTCTGCCCCAATACTTTTTTTTAGGTAAATCTTTTTTTTTTTACCCTCACGATTTTTTTTATGGTGAACAACTTTTAAACATTTTCCTGCTTATATGTTTTTTTGTGACGAAGTTGGATATGACGACGAGATGAAAAAATGTACTAAGATAAATGAGAGAGAGAGAGAGAGAATACCGTCTCCATATCAATAGGAGGATGGTGGTGGTGGTTTACGCCCCCCACCACACCATGCCAACACACCCTACACAGTAACACACTCTACCACACAACACCACACCACATCACCCTACCACACAACACCACACCAACACCCTACCACAACACCACATAACACACAGTACACCTACACAACACCACCACACACCTAACACACACTAACATCCTACCACACAACACCACACCAACACCTACCACACTAACATCCCTACACAACACCACACCACACACCCTACCACACTCTACCACACACAACACCACACACCCTACCACACAGTAACACACTCTACCACACACACCCACAACACACACACTAACATCCCTACCACACAACACACACCAACACACCACCACACTAACATCCCTACCACACAACACCACACCAACACACCCTAACACACACTAACACACACTACCACACAACACCACACCAACACACCCTACCACACAGTAACACACTCTACCACACAACACCACACACCACACCCTACCACACACACTAACACACTCTACACCAACCTAACACACTAACATCCCTACACACACAACACCACACCACACCCTACACACACCTACCACACCCACACCCCTAACACACACCCACACAACACACCAACCCACACAACCACCCAACACCAACACCCCCCTAACACACACTCACACAACACACACCAACACACCCACCCCTACCACAACACCACACCAACACACTAACACCCCACACCCCACACACAACACCACACCAACACACCCTACCACCCACACACTATTTACCACCCCTCAGACACATTCGTCGTATTAGGAAATTTGTGTGTGTGTGTGTGTGTGTGAGTGGTTGTCCTTGTTCCTCCACAGATATACTGAGACAAGGGTTAAGTTATCGTACAGTCAACATGGATACAGTCAGCATGATGTAATACAGTCAGCATGAAGTAATACAGTCAGCATGATGTAATACAGTCAGCATGATGTAATACAGTCAGCATGATGTAATACAGTCAGCATGATGTAATACAGTCAGCATGATGTAATACAGTCAGCATGATGTAATACAGTCAGCATGATGTAATACAGTCAGCATGATGTAATACAGTCAGCATGATGTAATACAGTCAGCATGATGTAATACAGTCAGCATGAAGTAATACAGTCAGCATGATGTAATACAGTCCCTTTGTCAGTCTACAAGAAGGTTAACTGGTGTTCGTGCCTGCTGGGGAAGGCGACTGTTCAGGGTTTTTCCCCACTTTATGTTTGTTTTTTCATCTTCCATGGTCCGGTTTTTACTGGTCGTCATAATCCCTGGAACAACTTCTTTTAAACACTTCTTGGAGCTCAATATTTTTCTTATTACGTGCTGTTGTGAGGGGTAAAGGGTTGATCTTTTAGGGATGCAACTAACCCCTACCCTACCCTCGTCTCTCCTCCTCACTAGTGTTAGAAACGATCACCAACTCAATTAGATGATTTCCTGGTGTATATGGAATTATTTCATCATAGCAACTACTGGTGGTGGTGTAGGACGATGGTATGAAGGGAGTAGCCAATGTTCTCACTGGGGTCATTCTCGCTTTTTATTACCTTGAGTTCACCTTCTTCGGAAACTATTGTACTCAAGAGGTCCTGGAATTGTTATACCTCGGGTGGATCTTGAAGTTATCGTACGTATCTTGGGATCTTGCTGCTGGTAGGGCGGAAAATTATCGTACCCCGAAGGTCCTGGTGCAGTGGGAAGTTATCGTACCTCAGGGTTCTGTCCGAGGCTTGAAGGTCCCAAGCGGCGACGATCTGACCATTGTGCGAAGTGACCGAAGAGGAGATGGACGGGCCCAAGGGACCTGCAGGTTAACGACGACGAAGGTTCCTGTTCGTTGGTGTGTTAGTTAGGACTCTACTCGGGTGCCATTATCAAGAAGATTTCTGCTCACGAGTGCGGTTATTAGGCATTAGCGCGATTATTAGACAGTATTGCGGTTACTAAGGTAATTTTCTGCCTCGTAGTACGGTTGTTAGGACAAACTCAGCCCTGGTGCGGTTATTGGGACAATTTCTTCCAAGTAATGCGGTCACTAGAGACAGTATCCGCTCAGCAATGTGAATATAAGGACAATTGTGAACTAGACTGACTCTGAACAATACTATGTAACTCTGAACACATTTTCAAAGATCCATTAGAATTATAGAGAGTTCTTCTAGGGTCACCTGTTATTGTCAATGTTATCACTCTTACAATAATGTAAAAATAGAGACTCTATATTTTAACTAAATCCACCGATAAATTCTATCTCCCTCGAGGCTCACCTGAAAGACAGAAAAGACACTGAACTCGAATTTGGTCATGGGCCATCCGAAGACTCTTCCTCCCCCCCCTGAGAGTGTCTGAACAATGATACTAAACTTTAAGCACATTTTCGATGAGTCATTGCAAATATTCTGAACATCATCGACAGTTAAGGGAAAAAATATGTGAACTTTAATGATATTTCAAGTACCATTTCTGAAAGTTGCTCAAATTTAAGGGAAATTTTTTTAAAGTTGCTCAGATTTTTGGGACGATTTCTGAAACTTGCTCAGATTTTGGGGACGATTTCTCAAAGTTGCTCAGATTCAAGGGAAAATTTCTGCAAGTTGCTCAGATTTTTTGGGACGATTTCTGAAAGCTTCTGGGGTAATCACATGTCGAGGTCGGAAGCAAAAAAAACAAAAACTATTATTTCATTGTTTCGTGACGTGGCTCTGAGATTGACTGATGGGGACTTAGAAATTATTTATTGAAGACAATGTTCAATGATTTACTGTCAGCTGAAGTATCAAGTGTGGTCGCTTTTAAAACCTGGTGATGAATTAAGGCTCTGTGGTTGATTTTCTCTTGTTGATATATAAGATTTACCTTGATAAGCCTGGTAAAGCGTGACGAGGCACCGTGATTGTCAGTACCTTAAGGTCTTTTAGTTAATATATAATACAAAGACACTATGATTGGACACCTTATAGAGTTAGTATATAAACTTAGTTCTCTAATAACAAGGCTCTATGATTTACAGCTATTTAGGATACAAAAAAATAACTCTGTGATTGTATTAAAGGCTCTGAAATATCGAAACATCATCTCTGTACCCTCAAGACAAGGCACTGTAATTGATTCCCTACATTGAGGTTTTAAACACGAGTATTATATAGTGTTGAGGAACAAGGCGCTACGATTGACTAACATCAGCGTGCCAAAACAAACCTTCCTAACTAGTGAATGACTCCACTAAGATTTTGAAAAGTAATCTTAGTGTCGAGACGTGGCTTTGTGATTAACTGTCCAATTAGATTTAGAAAAACAATCTCGAGCTTAAATATCAAGGCTTGGCTCTGTGATTAACTGTCGACTAAGACCTGGAGAGAAAAATATAATAGTGAGGAAGGATTAGATCTCAGCTAAAGGAAAGAGAAGGAAAATGAGGGTAGGTTCAAGCACACACCCTGGGGAAGACTCCCTCACACTCTCCGCCGTGAAGGAAGGTTCCTCCACTCACCACTCAGGCACCACTCAGCCTCACCACACAGGCACCACTCAGCTTCACCACACAGTTACCAGTCAGCCTCACCACTCAAATGGCCACACCGACCTATATAAAGGGTAAGTAGGGAGTGCTTCTTCAGGTGTTTCATCAGGTGCTTCTTCGGGTAATCGCATTAATTAACCTGTAGTATGAGTATTGTAATTTTGTGTGTGTGTTTTTGGATGTTAATTAAGTAATTTATCTGTATTCATTTATAATATTCTTCTTTTCTTCCTATTATTATTATTATTATTATTATTATTATTATTATTATTATTATTATTATTATTATTATTATATGTTGTTGTTGTTGTCGCTGTTGTTATTATTATTATTATTAGTAGTAGTAGTAGCCAACACCACCCTCAGTGATGTCAGAGTTACAGTAATACGTTACTAGTGTGTGAGGGAGAGAGGGGGCCTGGTGGTGTGAGGAAGAGCCTGGTGGTGGTGTGAGAGGTGGTGTGTGGTGTGAGGGCCCTGGTGGTGTGTGAGAGCCCTGGTGGTGGTGTGAGGGCCCCTGGTGTGTGTGAGAGCCCTGGTGGTGGTGTGAGGCCCTGGTGGTGGTGTGGAGAGCCTGGTGGTGGTGTGAGGCACTGGTGGTGGTGTGAGGCCCTGGTGGTGGTGGAGGGCACTGGGTGGTGGTGTGAGGTGGTGTGAGAGCCCTGGTGGTGGGGTGAGGGCCCTGGTGGTGGTGTGGGGCACTGGTGGTGGTGAGGGCCCTGTGGTGGTGGTGTGAGAGCCCTGGTGGTGTGTGTGGGGCCTGGTGGTGTGGGCCCTGGTGGTGGTGGTGTGAGGCCCTGGTGGTGTGAGCCTGGTGGTGGTGGAGGCCCTGGTGGTGGTGTGTGAGGGCCCTGGTGGTGGTGTGAGGCCCTGGTGGTGGTGTGTGAGGGCCCTGGTGGTGGTGTGAGGCCCTGGTGGTGGTGTGAGAGCCCTGGTGGTGTGGAGAGCCCTGGTGGTGGTGTGAGAGCCCTGGTGGTGGTGTGAGAGGTGGTGGCCCTGGTGTGTGAGGGCACTGGTGGTGGTGTGAGGGCCCTGGTGGTGGTGTGGAGCCCTGGTGGTGGTGTGAGGGCCCTGGTGGTGGTGTGAGAGCCCCTGGTGGTGGGTGGTGGTGTGGAGAGCCCTGGTGGTGGTGTGAGAGGTGTGGAGAGGGTGGTGAGAGCCCTGTGGTGGTGTGAGAGCCCTGGTGGTGGTGTGAGCCCTGGTGGTGGTGTGGGCACTGGTGGTGGTGTGAGGGCCCTGGTGGTGTGTGGTGGTGTGAGGGCCCTGGTGGTGGTGAGAGCCCTGGTGGTGGTGTGAGAGTCCTGGTGGTGGTGTGAGGGCCCTGGTGGTGGTGGCCCTGGTGGTGGTGTGAGGGCCCTGGTGGTGTGAGAGCCCTGGTGGTGGTGTGAGAGCCCTGTGGTGGTGTGGAGGCCCTGGTGGTGTGAGAGCCCTGGTGGTGTGAGCCCTGGTGGTGTGAGGGCCCTGGTGGTGGTGTGAGAGTCCTGGTGGTGGTGTGAGAGCCCTGGTGGTGGTGTGAGGGCCCTGGTGGTGGTGGTGGTAGTGCTGGTTTTCAACACTGAGGCGACATATGTGGCTCAGTGAGTCATGTGTTACCATCATGTTCCCACAGGTGTTGTCTGATGGTCAGGTGAATTAAATAACCTAGTGTTGTTTGACCTCGGGTTTACCTATATTTTGTCTAACTTAACTTAGACTAAGCTAACTCAGCCTAGTCTAACCTAACCTAACTTTAGCGACTCGTAAAGTTAAGCCTCCCTATACCGTACTCCTCTCCATAATAATCTGTGAGATGGGGAGGATAACGGACCCTCGATATAACGTACTTTCATATCTATATACTTCATTAGATGGAGGTTTTACATTTAACGGACACCTTATTATAACGGACTCTCTTCTCCATACAGCCCGTTAATTGGAGGTTTCATACACAGCACATGAATAATTATACATTACGTCATTCATTAACTCTCTACGTCAGCTGTTGTGTCTTGTGACGACAAAAATTTCCCCAAGTGACCAACCCACACTACGCACCAGGGGACGCCGCCATCTTGGATTTTAACATCACTTAAACCTCATAATTTACATTATTTTTATGACGTAATGTTTATATACCGATAATGAGGTTGTTTGGTGGTTGAGACGTTAGGTAGTTAAGGAAAGGAGTAGTTAAAGAGGTTAGTGGTGGAGAGAGAGAGAGAGAGAGAGAGAGAGAGAGAGAGAGAGAGAGAGAGAGAGAGACTTGGTAGTGGTAATTAGAGGTAAAAGTGTTACTGTATATGACGTCGTATGTATGTATGTATGTATGTATGTATGTATGTATGTATGTATGTATGTATGTATGTATGTGAGACAGGGAACAAGGGGTGGCATACCAAGGGTGTTAGGGCGGCCTCCATTAGTTACGCCTCACTGTTCCTTCTTCACATTGTATCTCACGGCCGCTGGTGTCTTAAACGGCTGGCTACCATGGTGTGTTGTAACGCTTGGCTGGATGGAGAGAGAGAGAGGCAAACGTTCCTCATTATAATTTATGTTGAGAGGAAGAAAACGAGATATTACACTCATCTCCATTCCTAAACATCGCTGGTTCGCTCCCGGGTCACATCCTAACTCAATCCAGCTGTGAATATGCACCTACACCTACGGCCGCAGTAGAGTTCCACGATCGCATTTCATCTCCAGGCAATAAGTCAATGGTACGACCCGCTTCTTATGGCCAGAGTAACCATCCGCCAGCTCAGTTGGAGAGCAGAATGGCTTCATTGTGTGTTTCTATGGCAGCATTAAGTGCTTTAGTGAGATGTGTGGTCCTGTTAAAGCAGACCAAGACGAGAAAGAAACGATTGGAGCCTCCAGGCATTGTTTGTTTACATAAGTGACGCAAGTACTCTAATCAAATGAAATTCCTGTATTATTATTATTATTTATTTTTTTGTATACTATGACATTTTTGTTCGTGTTTTGTTATTGAAATAAACTTATTATATTTTTGTGCATTTTAACATTAATAAGGAAAAAGTAAGAATAGTGCAAATTGTATTAATACAATAGACACACTATAGGGAACATCATTCCACCGTACCGTGGATTTTCAGACGCTCCTTATTGTCCCACTTTCGACAACAAATAAGTTGGCGCTGTAGAGACAACTTGAGGAGTTTGTTGAAATAAACGCCACGGTGGATTTATTCTGGGTAGAAACTCTAGCGTGACCGCAGCTTTACGTTACAGATGAGGATGTGAAAGGCTGTTGAGTTCAGTGCCAGACAGATCGAAGGTTTTGGCGTAGAATTGAACGCCTTTGTGCGGGACCTGTTTCACCACCTCCCTAATACTGTAACACATAACGAGTAAACTGATAGGTTATTACGCGAGACCTTTACGGAGGTGTGACACATATCTCTCAGTTATCTCTCTCAGCGAGTGAGAAACATTTTGTGGTTTAGTTTTTATGTGTTGGTCACGATATTGTACAGCTGGCGGGGCTGTGGGCGGCCTCAGGTGGCTGCATGTAGCCAGCCATGTGTGTGTGTGTGTGTGTGTGTGTGTGTGTGTGTGTGTGTGTGTGTGTGTGTGTTATTAATAACCATGTGTGTGTGCTGATCACGTATGCTCTGCATTGCCTCCAGGTATATACCTGTGTTGCAATAATGGCGACTCTTGCTAATTAACCTTTCTACCTCGTGTTACTTAACTCTCATTTAAAGTATTAGGTACATTTAGATTTAGGCGCCAGATAGGTAAACACTGGTTTGGAAACAGAGTAGTGGACGAGTGGAACAAGTTACCAAACATCATCATTAACTCGAACACGCTGGATAGCTTCAAACACAGGTTGGATGGATATATGAGCAATAGGGGTTGGGTGTAAACGGGACTGCCCAGTATGGCCCGCTGCAGTTTCCTCCATTCTTATGTAATAAATTTAGACGAAAATAAAACCCCTTTCTTGATCACTCTCTACCTGCTGTTATTTACACCTGTTCTAGGCTGTTGTGCTGTACTATGTTAACTCGAGGACTTTATTATATTTTTTGTTCGTATAATACTGGTACTGTATTCTCTCTCTCTCTCTCTCTCTCTCTCTCTCTCTCTCTCTCTCTCTATCATTATGAATAACATACAGGTAAAGGCTAATTAATTATCTTACTAATTCGTGTTGTTTTTGTGTTACAGGTAAGTTGTGTTGCTCAAGGCGATCACTGTTGAGTATACCAGGTGCTGAGGTATGAGGTAAGTATACGATAGAGCTTGAAGTATGCTCAGTATATGTATATTTTATAGCTTGAAGTATGCTCAGTATATGTATATTTTATAGCTGAAGTATGCTCAGTATATGTATATTTTATAGCTTGAAGTATGCTCAGTATATGTATATTTTATAGCTTGAAGTATGCTCAGTATATGTATATTTTATAGCTGAAGTATGCTCAGTATATGTATATTTTATAGCTTGAAGTATGCTCAGTATATGTTAGTTAGCTCTCGTTAAAAGCGAAGTATATGTATTAAACTAAGTCCTGCTCACCTGTGTAAATAACCCAGTTTGTTGGTCCACTTAAGAGACCTCGGTGTGTACGGTGAGAATAGCCTGGACAGTTGTTGACACACACACACACACACTCACACACACACACACACACACACACACACACACACTCACACACACACACACACACACACACACACACCACAAGCACGGATTTATTGGTATATGGACACATCATTTTTTACACATGCATACAAACTTACATACATACATACATATCTTATCCACGTTTCCATTGTGGATCTACATGAATTACATACATACATACATACATACATACATACATACATACATGAATGCGCACACAGTCAGGGTTCAATTGAGGAAATAATCAATGAGTCATAAGCCGCTTTGTATGTTCTGAAGTGTGTGTGTGTGTGTGTGCGTGTGTGTGTGTGTGTGTGTGTGTACAGTACTTACCATCTTAACAACCGTCACCCATCTTTTGCGTCTTAGTCTGCGTCCCTCAGCTTGCGTCTCTCAGCCTGCGTCTCTCTTGCGTCTCTCAGCCTGCGTCTCTCTTGCGTCTCTCAGCCTGCGTCTCTCAGCCTGCGTCTCTCAGCCTGCGTCCCTCAGCCTGCACCTCCTGGACTAATTATGAGGTAAAACTGCCAGTCTTGCAGGAGGTGGTCTATTGTGCTGACCTTCACCACTGTAGCCTGTAAGACTTGGCCTACCTCACCGTAAGATGCAGGACACTGTAGCCTGTAACACTTGGCCTACCTCACCGTAAGATGCAGGACACTGTAGCCTGTAACACTTGGCCTACCTCACCGTAAGATGCAGGACACTGTAGCCTGTAACACTTGGCCTACCTCACCGTAAGATGCAGGACACTGTAGCCTGTAACACTTGGCCTACCTCACCGTAAGATGCAGGAACGCTGTAGCCTGTAACACTTGGCCTACCTCACCGTAAGATGCAGGACCCTGTAGCCTGTAACACTTGGCCTACCTCACCGTAAGATGCAGGACCCTGTAGCCTGTAACACTTGGCCTACCTCACCGTAAGATGCAGGACACTGTAGCCTGTAACACTTGGCCTACCTCACAGATAGATGCAGGACACTGTAGCCTGTAACACTTGGCCTACCTCACAGATAGATGTAGAGTGCAGTGTTTTCATCCTAGGATAGCATGACTTGCCATTTAGTCAAGGTGACCTTTTGTGACCTGCATGAATACAGCAACTGACCTACCTCAGGTTGTTGCCATCACCGTCAAGTTATGTCAACAAAGTCTGATCCAGCGCCATGACAACGATGATTAAACAACAACACCAATAACAACAACATCACCAATAACAACATCACCAATAACAACAACATCACCAACAACAACAACAACATCACCAACAACAACAACTCCAATATCAACAACAACAGAAAACAAAACAACAACTACATTTCGTTATATCTTGTAGTTACGTCACCGACAGCGTTATACTGAAGTGTTGCGTTACGTTACAGCACCTCCGAGAGAGCCGAACGTTACGGTACGTTAGCTCGGATCTTCGCGTTACGTGACGTAGAGAAGCGGTTCATCACGTCACAGTAAGAATGTTAAATGTTACGTTACAGTACGTCAAGAAGGCCAAGGGTTACGTTAGAGTACGGTAAGAATGTCTAACATTACGTAACAGCGTTGTACAGGTGTGGTGTTGTACAGGTGTGGTGTTGTACAGGTGTGATGTTGTACAGGTGTGGCGTTGGCCTTACGGAGAATGATGTTGGCACAGGTGTGGCGTTGTACAGGTGTGGTGTTGTACAGGTGTGGTCCCAGCACAGGTGTGGTGTTGTACAGGTGTGGTGTTGTATGCAGAATGTGGTGTTGTACAGGTGTGGTGTTGTACAGGTGTGATGTTGTACAGGTGTGGCGTTGTACAGGTGTGGCGTTGTACAGGTGTGATGTTGTACTGGTGTGGCGTTGTACAGGTGAGGCGGGAATAATGATTTAGTGGGACGGAAGGTAGTGTTTACCTGTTGAACCTAGGGCCTCTGAGGTGAAGGTTGCCATATATGTGTGGTGTAAGGTTGCCATAGTCAGGTATAAGTATTTGCCATGTGTGTGTGTATGTGGTAAAATGTTGCCATAGTCAGGTATACGTTTGGTCACCTGTGTGTAGCGAATAATCAGCCATCAATCAGGTAAAACAAGCCGTGTTACATAATCTCACCTTCTCGAAAACGGAAATACCTAAAGAAATAGTACAACAATTACTGATATCACCTAACCTTTTAACTAAACTCTTATACCATTTACTTTAACTTACTCTTAATTCTACTCTTTATCTTACTCTTTACTCTCTCTAAGACCAGGTAGTTTGTTTACATGCGGCTTCGTTAGCTAATTAGTGATGGCAGTCTGAAGAATTTCACCTGGAGAATTACTCACTCAGGTGTTTCAATCGGTTAGTGTAATGATACTTGTGATACTGTGGTGAACTGTATACTACACTGTCTCATATACACTACTACACCACACATCACTACACCCCCTACACCACACATCACTACACCCCCTACACCACACATCACTACACCCCCTACACCACACATCACTACACCCCCTACACCACACATCACTACACACCACACCTACACCACCACACACTACACCCCTACACACACACTCACTACACCACACCACACATCACTACACCCCTACACCACACACACATCACACCCCCTACACCACACATCACTACACACACACCCCTACACCCACATCCTACTCACCACATCACACACACCTACACACACATCACTACACACACCTACACCACACATCACTACACCCACATCACACCACACATCACTACACACCCTACACTACACAGCTTCAAGGTCATCCCCACTATCACTCACCAGGATCTGTCAATAATGTCTCTCTCTCTCTCTCTCTCTCTCTCTCTCTCTCTCTCTCTCTCTCTCTCTCCCATCCTTCCTTCCATTCCTTTTCCCTCTTCTCCCTCTTCTACACCTTCCTCTCCCTCCCATCCTTTCCTCCCCTCCTGCCCCCGGGTCCTCCTACACATCTGCCACTCCTTCAGGATCCCTAATTGTAAACTGCCGGCGGTAAGGACTTCCTGGTCGGCGTCTCAAAGGGCTTAGTGTGTGTTAACGTTCTTCCAATGACCAGCTCAGGATCTCAGTGTAAATGTCTCCCCTGGCCCAAGGTATCACCACTCATGGGATATCAATAGGACGTCCAATAGACGTCGATACCAATAGGACGTCGTAGGATACCAATAGGATTACAGAGACTACCAGGAAGAGAAGTGAGAGGGAGAGTGAGAGGGAGGAGAGGGGAAGGGGTAATGCTGTGTAGTATAATTTTCAACCAATTTATTGTTTAAGACGGAGGTGCGCGGTGCCTCTCTCTCTCTCTCTCTCTCTCTCTCTCTCTCTCTCTCCTTTATTATTTATTATTGCTTCCCACTACCTCCTCAACCACCACTACCACTACCACTATCACTACCACCACCACCACTACCACCACCACACCCTCACACCACCACCCTCACCTCACACCACCACCACCACTACCACAACCACCGCCACTACCACAACCACCACCTACCAACATTGTAATGTGTGGGTCAGGCCTCAAAATACAGATGTCTCACCAACTTCTCCTCTCTCCACCCTCCCCTTCCCTTCCCTTCCTCAGTGCATCCCCCTTTGTGACCCATTACCCTCAACCCTGGCCCTACTAATACTCCCCACCCCCCTTACTTGAACACACACCCTCCCTACTTCTGGACACCCCTTACTTGAACACACACACCCCCTCCCCTACTTGGACACACCCCTGCCTTCTGAACACACCCCTCCCCCTACTTGGACACCCCCCTACTTGAACACACCCCCCTCCCTCCCCTACTTGGACACCCCCTTATTTAACACACCACCACCCTCCCCTACTTCTTGGACCCCTTACTTGAATGACACACTCCCTCCCCTACTTGCATCTCTACCGGCTTTCTCCAACGTCTTCCCTCCCCCATTTGGAACCCAAATGACCCTCTTAGCCAGAAACATCCTTTGGACCCTCACCTCTACCCTTGGGACCCTCACTTGTACCCTGGGACCCTCACCTGTACCCCTGGGACCCTCACACCCGGGACCTCACCTGTACCCCTGGGACCCTCACCTGTACCCCTGGGACCCTCACCTGTACCCCTGGGACCCTCACCTGTACCCCTGGGACCCTCACCTGTACCCCTGGGACCCTCACCTGTACCCCTGGGACCCTCACCTGTACCCCTGGGACCCTCACCTGTACCCCTGGGACCCTCACCTGTACCCTGGGACCCTCACCTGTACCCCTGGGACCCTCACCTGTACCCCTGGGACCCTCACCTGTACCCCTGGGACCCTCACCTGTACCCCTGGGACCCTCACCTGTACCCCTGGGACCCTCACCTGTACCCCTGGGACCCTCACCTGTACCCTTAATAGGTGTAGTGAGCAAGATTCTATGTGTGCGTTTGAGCACATCTCCTTGGTTACACACACACACACACACACACACACACATACACACATACACACACACACACACACACAAGGTCGGGGTGTTCCCTTCTGTCTATAGGTCAACATCGACCCTCCTTCCTCGTCTCCTTCGATACTAAAACTTCAATAATTGCAGCAGCTCACCGCGGTACTCGACATTGCTCCCTTCCTGGTCGATTGTCTCAACACGACCCGTCACCTCGACGCCGAAAATATGAATGTTTACTGAGAATCAACCTTGTTAAACAGTGGTCCTGACAGGAATGGCGGAACACTAAATCATTGTTCGCTTAATTGGTGACCTTCACCCTGTGACCTTTGACCTTATGTCTCTGGAAATTGTCGCGGGGTCACTGAACGTCAAATAAAGGACATGTCAGCCTCGAGGGACAGCACAGAGTGAGTGAAACAATGACCTCTCGAGCGTCTGTGTGACCTGACCCAGAGACCCATTAAAATACACTTTTTTTTTGTAGGGAAAGGAGGAATGAAGGAAGATTAGAGGTGGGGGAAGGAAGTTATAGTTCGGAAATTGAAGAAATTCAGGAGGAGGTAAGAGAGGGCGGGCTGACCGCCTAGCTAAGCTAATAGTGTGTTAGGGTTGTGTCATGGGTTAGTTATTGTCTGTCGGTACAGGCACTAGACAGCCTACCCTGTCCCATATATGGGTGTTTTAAGGGCCTTATTTCATATTCCGCCGACCCTACTGGCGGATGGTGGTCTAGGGAGGTTGTCTATTGCCTGGCCGTGTAGATCAGGGGTGGTAATGTATCTTTGGAGATTTCGTAGCTTTTTGGGAACCATGTATGGTTGTTGTCGCTATCTGGTGGGAGTCTTTGAAGGAGTTCTTGCTCTGATCGTTCTATCTTTTGCCAGATTCTGTTGGCCAGGGTGTGCAGCTGCTGGTTGATGGGTTTCATTCTCAGGTCTCTATGTATCTCGGCTGTAGTTCTGGTGAAGGGGTATCTTTCACCTGTGACGAATCTTAGGGCTTCATTTTGGACCACCTGTAATTTTAATATTTGAGTGGTGTTCATAGTATGAAGAGGTATTGCTGGGTAAGTTAATATCGGTGTGATAAATGATGTCACCAGGCGGAGTTTAATTTTCTCATGAAGCGCTTTAAAGTGGCATAGTTTTCTCAGCTCTCTTCTTGCTTTTTCCTTCCTACTGTGGACATGATGGGAGTAACCTGTCGTGGATATATGCAGGCCCAGGAGGGTGCCTCTGCTTTTGTATTCTATCTGGGCATTATTGGTTACTAATGGATGGGTTTTCCTTCTGCATAAGGGTATCACTGTGAATTTCGGGAGACTGGAGGGGGGTGCAGGGAGAGGAGTGCTGGGGGGAGGGGGTGCAGGGAGGTGCTGGGGGGTGCAGGGGGCAGTGCTGGGGGAGTGCTGGGGAGAGGTGGGAGGTGCAGGAGAGAGGGAGAGAGAGCTGAGGGAGGAGTGCTGGGAGTGCTGGGGAGGAGGGAAAGGGGGTGCTGGGACCGTGGCGTCATTACTGGAACATTGCATTATTAACGCCACAAAATATACAACCCCATAAATTTAAGTGAGTAACAGTCACGTGAAGTAATGCATGTATTGAGGTTATATTACTTACAGCTAAAAACATCCACCAGTTAGGTCAGGAAAGGCGGTAAGTGTGTGAAATGACGTAAACACAACCTCCTTAAACACTTCCTGAAGTGGCTGGTAACAGGGAATGTTTACTGTACACCCACCTGAAGTCAGACCCTTGAGAGAGAGGAAATACTCGTGCTATTGATCGGCCCCGTCACTTGTGTAGGGGTGTTGAAGGCTCTCGTTGACGACAGTACAGCACAACACGTCACTCCTGCCTGGTAACACCGTCAGTGCACAACAAGGCCGTCACACAGGAGGTCACGAAGGCCCTGGATCTGCTGCCGTCATAATAGATCGGGCGTAGGTCCTCAAGCATTCCTCGACACGCCATGCCTGTGTGTGTGTGTGTGTGTGTGTGTGTGTGTGTGTGTGTGTGTGTGTGTGTGTGTGTTTAAATACACTTGCATGTTCATGTACTTTTACCTGAGGAATTGAGTATATGTGAAGGTACATGTATGTGTGACTGTATGTACTGTGCATGACTTCAAGTGCGTGTGTGTACATGAGGGTTTATGTGTGTAAACATGAGGGTATGTACAGTACATGTAAGTATATGACTGTGTGTGAGTGTACATGATAGATGCTTGGATATGTGCTTGTGTGTACAGAAAGGTGTGTGCGTTTGTAAAGTTCAGTTTAAACACATGCGTACTAGACTGTGTACATGAGTGTGTATACATGCATGGTACACACAAGACATGGTCGTGTCATCATCACCTGGCGGTAATTGTTCTCATCACCTGTGTTGTAATGTCACCGCTTCTTCACCTAGTAAACACTCGCTCAAGTGCAGCTTTATGTTGTTACCAGCCCTCAAGTTCTACTCACTCAAGTGCTACCTTAGCGTCATTATTAGCCCTCAGCTTAAGTTACTGCTTACTCAAGTGCCACTTATTATGTTTGTTGCCCTCATGGTGCGGTTATTGCCTCCACAATCACGGGAAATAGACTTAGGTAAATCACGTTTTCTGTCCGTTCGTGCGTGGTTCCGTCTGTCTGGGAATTGAACAAACGATAACTCGGACAAGTATTGATGCACTCTAAACCTGGTGGAATCTCTCTCTCTCTCTCTCTCTCTATTGTTATATTAGCACCAGCGAGTGAATCACCCTATACATGACGTTGCCAGGTTCACCTCAACTGTGAGACACACACACACACAGGATCTCAGGACCAGCGAGGAGGTTTACGCCTGACGGAGGAAGTGAAGCAGAAGGGAGCCGCCCCTCCCCCGCTTCAGTACTCGTGGGTCTGTTATGGTGGTCACCCTATGTGTGTGTGTGTGTGTGTGTAGAGGTGAGGTAGAGAGAGAGAGAGAGAGAGAGATTGACTGTCTGATAGGGAGAGAGAGAGAGAGACTAGGTACCCTTCGTCAGTAGCTAGGCAGAGGCTGTGAAGTAAGACCTGTCTGCCGGACACCATCTCTCCCACCCCCCCTCATCAACCTCCCTCATTTTCTCTCACTCTTCTCTCCCTAGATCTTCTTCCTTAGACTGTCCATAAATACCTTAGAGTTTTGTTACTCTCTCTCTCTCTCTCTCTCTCTCTCTCTCTCTCTCTCTCTCTCTCGTTGTTGTTGCTATACTAAGCGAATATTTAGCAGCGTCTTATAAACTTTAGCGATGTTAGCAGGTGGTGGTGGCGCCTGTTGTATCGAGTGTTCAACTGTGCGAGGAGGGAGAGTGAGTGTTCATCTGTGAGTGTTCAGGAGCCATTAAGTGTTCAGGAGCCATTAAGTGTTCAGGAGCCATTAAGTGTTCAGGAGCCATTAAGTGTTCAGGAGCCATTAAGTGTTCAGGAGCCATTAAGTGTTCAGAAGCCATTAAGTGTTTAGCTGTGAGAGGAGCCTTGGTAGTTGGTCTCGCAGCTAATTAACCTTAGTGGCTGGATTTAATGGTCCCCCACACCCCCCACACCTGCAGGCAACAGGTGTGTAGTATGTGGCCGCCAGTCACTGAGGTAAGGGCGTGTCCAGATGTAACCTTATTATTATTATTATTATTATCAACACCACCACAACTACCACTACTACCAGCACCACCACTGCTACCACAACTGCCAACACAACCACAACGACCACCACTACCACGATCAGTATCTCAGCCAAGGAATTCCATCTCTTTCTATCTAACCTTTGAAACGGGATAACCCCTCCTCACCCCCTCCTCTCTCTCTCTCCTCACCTCCCCCCCTCCTCTCTCCTCACCCCCCCCACTTAAGCCCAGAAGATGAACCGGTCACTCACCCCTCATCTATGCTCATCTCTCTCTCTCGAGTCCATATTTTTCAGCTAATCTTATTATTTTCTTACTGATGATCTTCTTCTTCTTCTTCTTCTTCTTCTTCTTCTTCTTTCTTCTGATCTTCTTCTTTCTTCTGATCTTCTTCTTTCTTCTGATCTTCTTCTTTCTTCTGATCTTCTTCTTCTTCTGATCTTCTTCTTCTGATCTTCTTCTTCTTCTTTGTGCCCTTACCCTGCTGTGTTACCCTGCTATGTTCCTGCTCTTCTCTCCTGCTATGTTCCTGCTCTTCTCTCCTGCTGTGTTCCCTGCTGTGTTCCCTGCTGTGTTCCCTGCTGTGTTCCCTGCTGTGTTCCCTGCTGTGTTCCCTGCTGTGTTCCTGCTGTGTTACCCTGCTATGTTCCCTGCTCTTCTCTCTCTGCTGTGTTCCTGCTGAGCTACTGAGGCAGAGCATCAGATCACGTGTCCTGCAGGAGGCTGGCCGGGGGGGTGTTCCTTAATGACCAACACGTTTTACCAGTCTTTGGGGATCCCCAGACACTACCTACGACCCCACGCCTACATGTCCTCCCCACGCCCTCGACCCCACGCCTACGTGTCCTCCCCCCCACGCCTACATGTCCTCCCACGCCCTCGACCCCACGCCTACATGTCCTCCCACGCCCTCGACCCCACGCCTATGTCCTCCCCACGCCTACATGTCCTCCCCACGCCCCCCGACCCCACGCCTACGTGTCCTCCCCACGCCTACATGTCCTCCCCCCACGCCCTCGACTCCTACGCCCTCGTCCTCCCCACGCCACATGTCCTCCCCGCCCTCTATCCCTCGCCTATATTCCCCCCACGCCCTCGACCCCACGCCTACGTGTCCTCCCCACGCCTACATGTCCTTCCCACGCCCTCTATCTCACATCTGCCCATTACTCTCTCTCTCGCCAGATGTTATCATATGAGTCGTTCTCTATACCCCTCCCAACACTCCCTTTCCCCCCCTCCCCTTTCCTCCCTTCACCCCCCTTCTCCCTACCCCCTCACCCCCTTCTCCCTAGGGTGGTGGGCTAGGGTGCTGGGCTAGGGTGGTGGGCTAGGGTGATCATGCAAGAGGCTGGTGGTGTTGTTGTAGCTCAGTAAGAAGCGACGCAATGTTGTTTTAGTGCCGGACACACACCCACCGACCTTGTGAGTGAGAGGTGTTGTCTCAGAGTACACCTGCACCTGCAGTGTACCTGGTACACTGATTGGTCCACCTACGATATATCTGGTACACTGATTGGCCCACCCATTGACTGGTCGACCTGCTGTGATTGGTCCACCTACGCTCCACCTAGTACAGTGACTGGTCGACCTGCACCTACTGTACTGTCCACCTCGTAAAGTGACTGGCAGGCCATCTGTCACCAGTTTTCATCACAACCTGTACAGGATGCATGACAGACCCAACACTCAGCCAGACTACTGACTTCCGTGTCGCATCTTTTGTTCATGAGGCCTGGATGACGTAGGTGGTGGATGTTATGGGTGATGGATGATGTGGGTAGTGGATGACGTGGCTGGTGGATGACATGAATGGTGGATGACATGGGTGGTGGATGACATGGGTGGTGGATGACGTAGGTGGTGGACGTTATGGGTGATGGATGATGTGGGTAGTGGATGACGTGGCTGGTGGATGACATGGGCGGTGGATGACTGGCTGGTGGATGACATGGGTGGTGGATGACGTGGCTGGTGGATGACGTGGCTGGTGGATGACATGCGGTGGATGACTGGCTGGTGGATGACATGGGTGGTGGATGACGTAGGTGGTGGACGTTATGGGTGATGGATGATGTGGGTAGTGGATGACGTGGCTGGTGGATGACATGGGCGGTGGATGACTGGCTGGTGGATGACATGGGTGGTGGATGACGTGGCTGGTGGATGACATGGGCGGTGGATGACGTAGGTGTTTGTGGTGTTTTAGCGTCGGCTGTGTGTGTGATGGGAAGGCTGGTGGGGGGAATAAGGTGTTTTAACAACCTCACACACACACACACACACACACACACACACACTCACTACCTGAATGGGACCCGAATTTAAGTTCATATTTTTACCACCAACACTGAAATCAACATTGACAAGGGATCTTACGACAAAATATTCCTCGTAAATAAAGTTAAATGAATACATCTGATTGGTTGTCTTAAGGTACACACAAAACATTCACACATGTCACCAAACTTACACTGAGACTCTACCATAGCCTAACATACTTTCACTTACCACCACTAAGAGACTAAACACAGAGACTCTTAAGGTATAGAGAGTCTTAATACTATATGGTGTTAAGTGAAAGTATCTAGTTAAGGTAGAGTCTCTGTGTGTTTTTATGTAATTTCTGGGGGGGGCCTTTTTGTCGTAAGATCCTTTGAGAATGTGGACTTAAATCTTACGAGAAATATTTGTGGTAAGATCCCTTGAGAAAATAGACTAAAATCTTCACTTACGAGAAAGATTTGTTGTAAGATTTTTTTTGTGTGTGTTAAGAATGCGAACTCTGGTCATAACAGCTGTGGTTGAGTAACTGTTCCCACACCGCCACAACCGTCTCACCCAGAACATCTAATCTCACCTGAGGGAGTGTACAGTGTATCTACAGTTGTCATGTAGTGTTGTATTAACTGTAGGTGTTCTTATGTAGTTTAGTAAGACCTGTTTGGCTACATTATTTACTGATAACTTACACTAACCCACCTACTTACCAACCCACCAACCCACCTACTTACCAACCCACCAACCCAACCACTAACCCACTCACTAATCCACCTACTAACCCACCCCTAACCCACCCACCTACTAACCAGCCCACTAACCCACCAACCCGCCTACTCACCAACCCACACTCACACCAACACACAGCATCACACTAAAGAAATCACCAGTTACCGGTAATCTATATCGAGCCAAGGATAAGCGTCTTCACCACCTGAAATTACCCCCAAAATAGATTCCCAGTTTGCCCAGTTTGCCCTCGTCAAGCACAATGGTAGACTGATGATAAGCTGCGGAGGAGAAAAGAGTGAGTGAGTGAGTGTGTCCTTCAACTACGATTTATGAACTTAGATCATCTTATTAGTCTTGGACGTGTGTGTGTGGGCAAGGCGTCAACACAGGAAGCGTTCACACCCCTGCCTTCATCATTATATCTTATACCTGAGAATGATTCGTCACTGAGTTGAAGGTCGAGCTTGTGTGTGGGCATGTTTTGGTTATTGACGTCTTTTCCTCCCTCTCACTGACTTCCTCCTTCATACTTCCTCTCTCCTTCACACTATACCTCACTCCCTCTCACTATCCCATTCCCTCTCAGTAGCTCCTTCCCTCTCACTAACTCCTTCACATTCCTTCCCTCCTTCATACAAGCTTCTTCCCTCTCACTACCCCCACCTCCCTTCCTCCCTCGCCCTTTAGATAAGTCGTACACAAGAATTTAAAAGTCATTTACGTAAATTTTAAAACTCACGTTGTACTGATGACAAATCCTTAAATAATCTCTACTATAGGATGTTGTTAAGACCATCATTTAATACACGATAATAAGATAATGAATTAATAAATAACTTGTGTATAATAAAGTGACAAATATGTATCGTTATCTTATAGGTTTTCCGTACGTAAATATTAAACTGACTCGTCTGTTTAATTTCTCTGTCTTCGATGATTTGTTATGATTCTCTTACCTGATAAAAAAACCCAGAAGAGCATCAATTATTCTACAGTTTAATTCCTGAAATAAGATAACAAAATTGAAGGCTTGTTCAGTATGGGTAGTGTGGTAGTTAGGCAGGAGTTATGAGGGTCGTGCGTTGTTGACTGGTGTTTCCGCCTCAGTGCTGTTTGTGACCACTGGGCAGGAAGGTGTTGGACGCTCCTCTTAAACTCTGACCTCTCACACGGGTCATTTACCAGTCTAAAGCCATCTGTTCCACACGCCAAGACAGCATATACTAGTGTGTGTGGTTTTTCTAGTAGTAGTGACGAAGTGTGTGAGCAACTCGACAGTTTTTGACGAACACGAATCTCAAGGTAAGTGGTGGGGAGGGGGTGATGGCCGTCTAGTGTTGACCTGTTCTTATTAAATAGTTTTGAAAGGTCATTATCCCTGTATGCTTGAGTCATGTTGTATGTAGTCTTCTTCATTATTTTTTAAAAGAAGTTTGTATAAATTTCACAAAGTAAATATATTGATTCCTTAAAAAAAATAATAAGCAGAGTTGAACCTGAAACAAATCTCGCGAACGTTATCCACTTTGGCTTTAACATAAGGTGAGGTTATGATTTATTACTCGAGTGTATAATACTTTTAAACTAAACACCAACAATCCAATTAATGTTTAAACTCCTCACGTTAAAACGCTAAATCAAAATAGCATCTCTGGTCCAGCTGACTGACAGACCGTGACCTGCTAACACCTAGTGAACTCTTGCGGTCTCCACTACCCGCAGTTTACAGTGACAAAATATTGAGATGGCCAAAACTCTGTGGTGTTAATTAACCACACACAGTTTACTGCGGTAGATTATTGACAACATATAGTTATTGTCTCACTACGATGCTGGTGTGGGGTCATCGGTGAGGTACAGTACTATAAAACTTACCTTTACTATTACAGCGTGTTTATAGCATCCAGAGAAGTAGAGCGTCTTAGTGAGGAAGAAGATAAAGTTTATCATGAGGACATTAGTGATGTATTTATCCGTTTTATACTTCTCTGTTTTTAAAGATGGGAGAACTTTTGTTGTCCCCCTGGCGTTCGTCTGGCAAAGCTTCAATGTTTAAACTCAGAGGATTTATTTTGTATTTCTTGGTCTTTGTATTATTCCCGCTCAGTAAAGTTATAGAAAGGGATTGGATATAGTAGTAAAGGGTACGGCAGATTTTTCAGAGGAATATTTACAGTAAATAATTAATTTCTTGGCGTAAAAAACAGGTGGTCACACGGTCAGTTTTTCACCATGTTTTACCCCACAATCTCCCTCATCCTCCATACCTGTCTTATTGTTTTTATTACTTCTCATCCAAAGAACATGTGGAAAGAATGAAAGAAATGGAGCAACTGCCTCGGGTGTTAGCCGTCTGCTCCAGTATTACCATTATTTATATTATTAATTTATCTGGAGAAATCTGAAGCCAACGCAACAGGTGGCCGGACACTGTAGTGGTGTGAGCGACTATGATACTTCTGGTGTGTCAGCTGGTGTGGCTTGGTCCTGTGGGTTGATTCTCTCTCGTTCTAGCATTCTCTCTCTAGCTTTCTCGCTCTTGCTTTAGTACTCCCACTCTAGTTTTTAGCGGTCTCGCTCTCTCTCTCTCTCGCTCTGACTTATTCTTAACTATACTTACAAACCTAACCTAACCGTGGGAGAAACTTAACCAGTCGTTCATGGTGGAAACTGGCCATATCAGCGCTCTTCATGTCCGCTAAAGTGTGGATTTTACTCTTTAGTTTCGCCTCTTCAGTTGACGGTGTAGTGTGACAGCTGTAATAGTATAGTTGTGTGAAATTTAGCGAGTTTTAAGATGTTCATGAATTTTGGCGTTTTGGGCTTGAGTTTAGCGAGATTTTTGTTAAATTTAGCGAATTTGAGGGATGATAATACGATTTCCGTTGAGTTGGAGGCAAAAATCCCCGGACACTTTGGTAGATACAACAAGTGTGATCTGAAGCTGTGTGTGTTGGCGTGATGTAAATACTGAAGGAATAATATACAGAAGACGATGGTAAAAGTTTCAATAAAGAGCCAGTTGGTATGGAGACTGTTGGGGTGGTCGATAATGCAGAGTAGTTCAGGTCTTAGTGCGTCAGGTCCTATGGGAGGGGTGAACACCTGAGTCATTAGCGAGCACCTGGGGCCTGCCTACCTGATGGTGTTCATGCCTTCACCCACTTGGACCCCTCACCCACTTGGACCCCTCACCCACTTCTGCTCTCATCCACTTCTGCTCTCATCCACAAATACAGCTGTAACCTCAAATTTCCTACCTGGACACGTGCAACACCTGTGGTATGTACAGTACTTGGTCATACCTGAGTCGTGGTATGGGAAGACGCCCTCACAAGCCAGAGGGATAAGGTCATTCGAGATAATTGAGGTGGTCAAGATTTAACCCAGACAAAGCCCAGGTGTATTAGCCGTGGATCAGCCGTGACCTGCATAAAGGCCTACTTAGCTGGAATCCGGATTAAGTTGGTGTGTCGTAGGTGTAGCTCAGGTGTGTGTGTGTGTGTAGTTGTTGCTCTAGTTTTAATGTAGCCTTTATATAATCGTTCAAATGGTGTGGTATGAGTGTGGCTTCACATTTAACACTTGTTGTTGAAGGACTGGTGCTGGGCTGCCTGCCAACTGTGTACATTTCTTAAGGTCTTGTTGTGAAGTACTTGTATTTGTCTATAAGTGTATTTATATTAATTATACAAGTTACATCCAGTTTCTCTATAGGGCACCGCTAGTGACCGTATCAGAATGCCTAGTGATGCAAGTCGAGGATAGGAACAAAGTATGTGTGGATAGTTTGATTGTTGTCTTAGCACTTTACTGTCACTTTGTGCGTAAGTCGAGAGGAACAAGGAGTAATTAATCAGGTGAAATGAGGGAAGGAGGTGGGTGGCCTTCAGGTGATTCGTGTAGGGTTAAAAGGTCAGTCATACACTGTTAGGATGTGACTCACTGGGCACGTGGAAGGTAAACCAGTCAAGACAGATTATCACAAACGGGACTTTCGACACACAGTTACGGTTATATTATAATTCATTTCACCATTTACCGTTTGTATAAGACTGCGAGGCGCTGTTTGTGTAAGGCTGTGTGAGGCTGTTTGTAAGACTGTGGGACGTTTCGTTTGTGGGGCTGTGTATGTAAGACTTTTTAAGTGTTTGTCAGACGTTGAATTGAATTGAAGGTTTATTTAGCCAGAAAAACACCGATACAGAGTGGAAAATAATAACAATATTAACATGGCTGAGCCAGTTGAAAACCTGCGCTCTCTTTTAGGCATGTATAGCGCTGTTCATAAGACGGTGTGTTTTTTTGCAAAGGTATTTACGACATTCAAATCTAACCAAATAATATATCTCGTGCCAAAACAAACCAAAAAGGATATCAGTTGGGTCAGGAACATAAGAATGGAGGAAACTGCAGCGGGCCATACTGGGCAGTCCCGTTTACACCCAACCCCTATTGCTCATATATCCATCCAACCTATGTTTGAAGCTATTCAGCGTATTCGAGTTAATGATGATGTTTGGTAACTTGTTCCACTCGTCTACTACTGTTTCCAAACCAGTGTTTACCTATTTCGCTCCTAAATCTAAATTTGTCTAATTTAAAACCATTGTTACGAGTTCGCTCCTGGTTGGATAGTTTGAGTACCTTTGTAATGTCCCCTTTGTTTAGCCCTGACTTCCATTTATACACCTCTATCAGGTCGCCCCTCGCTCTACGTCTCTCGAGGGGGTGCAAATTAAGATGCTTTAACCTGTCTCTGTATTCAAGGTTCCTAATGCCGGGATTAGTCTTGTCATTCTCCTCCGAATTCTTTCCAATGATTCTATATCCATTCTGTAATACGGTGACCAGAACTGAACTGCGTAATCCAGGTGTGGTCTCACAAGAGCAAGATACAGTTTTAGAATGACCTCGCTAGTCTTGCAACTAATACTCCTTTGTATGAACCCAAGTACTTGATTAGCCTTGTTACGAGCAAAAACACATTGTTTACTTGGCTTAAGGTTCCTACTTATCATTACTCCTAAATCTCTCTCGCAGTCGGATTTCTCAATAACATCGTTGTTCATCTGGTATCTGGTTTCCCTGTTTACATCTCCTATACTGAGTACTTTACATTTGTCCACGTTGAATTTCATCTGCCATTTTTCCGACCATTCGAAAAATTTGTTTAGATCTTCCTGTAGTTTTGTGGAATCCTCGTCAGATTTAATTACACGTCCTATTTTAGTGTCATCAGCAAATTTACTTATGTTGCTGTCTATGCCGATATCTATGTCGTTTATGTATATAATAAATAATAATGGTCCAAGTACCGAGCCTTGGGGAACTCCACTAGTGAAGTTGCTCCAATGGGATTTAGTGCCGTTAATGCTCACTCACTATTTCCTGTCCTGTAACCACGCCCCAATCCATATTAGAATATCTCCTTTAATGCCATGAGCCTCCACTTTTCTTATTAGTCTTTCGTGGGGGACTCTGTCGAAGGCTTTGCTGAAGTCGAGATATACCACATCATAATTGTGCCCCTCGTCCACCGATTCGAAAACAGATGAAAAAATGTTAGATTAGTTAGACATAACGCCCGCTTGTGAAGCAATGTTGGGAATCATTGATCAATTTGTGCTTCTCGATGTGATTTCGAATAGAGTTTGAAATGATTGCTTCCAATAATTTGCCTACAGTTGATGTTAGACTGATTGGGCGGTAGTTAGAGGATAGTGATCTATCCCCCTTCTTAAAAATCGGTATTCCATTCGCTGACCTCCAGGACAGACAGACAGTATGAACAACCCTCAACCACACTCACACGCTCGTCGTGGACGCTGAAGGTGCAGGAGCTGGAGGACTTCCGGTGGGTCCAGGTTTTTGCGAGGCAGCGGGGAAACTTACGGGTGGTTAACAGTCGCATATGGTGGTGCTCGGTTAATCACAACACAGCGGAAAGTTCGCCAAGTGTAGCGAATTTCAAGGATACATTTTATTTTTCGTGAATTTGTGAGGTATGGTTTGATTTGGGTGAATATTAGCGAGTTTGGCTTTTCTTTGTGAAATTTGGGGAGTCTTAAGGCGAGGTTAGCGACTCTTAGCTACTTTGGGGTTAATTGAGTGAACGGAAGCGAGTTCGGCTTTTTTGTGTCAAGTTGAGCGAGTTTTAAGATGTTCGTGAATTTGAGCGTTTTGGGGTTGATTTTTTTTGCGATATTTGGGACGATAATACAAAATTCAAGCGTTTTTGTTTTGTTTTATTGAATATTAGCGAGTGTGGTATATGCAGTTGGCTGTACAGTATATGAGAGTTTGACGAGTATGATTTGTGTAGATGACGATTTATGAGAGATTGGCGAGTGAAATTTATACAATTGGTGATGCGTGTGAGTTTGTCAAGTTGAGTTACAGTCCAGGGCGTGTGGAGAGAGAGCGCACACACGAACTCACCCGGACTTCAGCTATTTTCACTAAGGGGTTATGGTCATTGTCGCGTTCACTCTAGGGCGTAATTTTGCTCCCCATATCACGCCATCATCAGCGGAACACCTGTGGACAATATTTCACGTAAAGCTTAAATTCAAATCGTAAATATACAATTGAAGCTTCATTGAACTCTTAACGAATATAAATAATTTAAAAACAAAATGAAAGTCTTGATTGAAACTGTTAAGAACGAACTGAATAGAAACCGTAGCGAATATTTCATGAACAAAGTGGCGTCGAGGCAGAGTTTGGAGGATGTTTTCAGTGGTACGGAGATCCTCGGAGCTGGGTCCTACTGAAAAGATGGATATTTTCAGTGGTACGGAGATCCTCGGAGCTGGGTCCTACTGAAAAGATGTTGTGATGTTTCGAAATGGATTATGTCCTTATAGAATTGTTCCCAGAAATATATATACTGAATGGAATGTTACCAGAAATGTGTGCTTCCTTGTGTGTGTGTGTGTCGTGGTTATATAAGCCAAATTGGTAGGTTGAGTCTTGGGTGTTGGCGGGAGGGAGGAACAGTGATCGACACAAAGCAAAGTTGTTCATCGGAGGGGATAATGTTACCCCTGGCAGCAGTAACACCACAAAATATACCCCAGTGACTCACGACACCCTCGGTGACTCATGACTCACCCACCGTCCATACTGAGTCATGATGAGTCGTGTTGATAGTAAGAATAGTCGACCAAGATGGCGTCAATATTACACAAACACGTGATTTGAGTCAGTTTTCTTTAGTAGTTTTTAAGGGGGAACTTACCACAGGGGACTTCAGTCGTTGTCAGCAGTAAGGGAGATGTGGTGGGGTGTTGTCAGCAGTGGGGGTGAGAGGAGGGGGTGTTGTCAACCAGTCTCGTCAGCAGTGAGGGAGGAGGTGTTGTCAGCCAGTCTCGTCAGCAGTGAGGTGAGAGGAGGGTGTTGTCAGCAATGAGGAGGAGGTCAGTGTTAGGAGAGGGGGGTGTTATCAGCCAGTCATCGTGATAGGGTGAGAGGTCAACTGTCAGCCAGTTTCGTCAGCAGTGGGGGTGAGAGGAGGGGGTGTTGTCAGCCAGTCTCGTCAGCAGTGAGAGAGGAGGGGGGGTGGCTGATGCTAGGCCACCAAGAAATGTTTGCTCATCGGGTTGTGTGTTTGGTTATTGGACCACAACGACCAGGGCTTCAGGTGTGGACGGCCAGTCAGTCACACAGTTTTTTCCTTTTTCATAATGTTGGTCTTTTAGTGTTTGTGTGTGTGTTGCTTGCATGACAAATCCGTACACACACACACGCCATAAGCATCTGATGGCTTTGTCAGTTATCCTTGGTCGAATTGCCCCATTGTTGTCTCCTGTTGTATTCCTACACGGTCTATGTACACCGTAAACCTGCCTTGTCTGTACACATCAGCATTGTCTACATACTGTACATGTACATACCAAACTGTTGAGTATTATTATTATTATTATTATTATTGTGCGAGTGACGGTGTGGATGAAGGAAAAAGGGTGACCTCTCCATCACTAGTCACCAGGATACTTGCACCCTCACCACCCTCACCACCCTCACCACCCTCCCCCTCATCAACCTCCATGACTCGTATCTTCTTTTGTGAGGGGGGGGACATCACAACAAACCCTGGTAACTAATATATAACACCCCCCCTCACACGTTCCATATTGTGAGAGCTCTTTCAATACGCCAATGACATCAACCACCATATTTGGTATTGATGTCACTGATTGAGTTTGATGGGCTTGTGGGGACATTAATTGATGATCAACTCTCGTGACTGGGGGGGGGGGAGAATTTCTTGGTCATTCTCCTGGATTGGTTTAGAGATCACCTGTGTGTGTGTGTTACCAAGTGTATTTTTCGGCTCTGATGTTAACAATTTGTGTTCCTTCCCGCAGGTGTGAGGACAGGGAAACCCCGGTGTCGTCGACCAATTCCACCCACTGCTGCACCTGTTGTCTCCACACACAGTGTGTCCAGCGCCACCCCAAAGTCCAGGCCGTCATGGGCTGCTTCCTCCAGAAATTCGACAACTTCCTCAACCGGTCTTTCTACCGGCTGGGACATGTGATCGCCAGCCATTATGGTTACTTCATCATCGTGCCCATCTTCTTGACCGCCATCTTCGCCACGGGCTTCCAGAGGATCAGGTACGAGGATGACCCCGAGTATCTGTTCTCACCCACCACAGGGTTCGCCAGGAACGAGAGGGCCATCATCGAGCAGAACTTCTTCCTCAACTTCAGCTCGGACTTCCACCCGTCGAGGCTGACACGCACGGGAAGGTTCGCCAGATTCATCATCATGGCCAAGGATGGCGGCACACTCTTGCGTAGCTCCGTCTGGAACGACATCATCCTCCTAGACCGTCTGGCACACTCTGTGGGCGTCCAACTCGGTCACAAGTACTCCCGCTACGAAGACTTGTGCGCCATCTGGGACGGCAAGTGCTACGAAAACAACGTCCTCGACCTACAGGAGTTCATGCCGGAGGTGGAGGCGGGGACCTTCGACATCACCTACCCCTTCATGCTCAACCCCAACACCTTCGAGACCTACCTGTTCCCTCACTTCTTCGGTGGCGCCGTCATCAACAGCAGCACAGTGCAGAGTGTCCAGGCTCTCTCCATCTTCTACTGGCTCAGGACCAACACCCCGACGGAGGACCAAGAGTGAGTCTTGTTTACTCTCTCTCTCTCTCTCTCTCTCTCTCTCTCATAAGTTTAGTAAGCCAAGTTAGTTTAACTTAGTTTAAATTAGTTAGTTAAGGTTAATTTGGGTTTGTTTGATGGCTTTCGTTAGCTTTAAAAAAATGTTAATATTGTTACTTTAGCCGCCAAGGACAATGTTAAGTGGGGTTAATTTTACTCAAGACAATGTTGTAGTGAGTTACCCGATCACCTGTGTAGGGCGGAAGAGGACCATTATTCTCTTAGGCCTATAGAGAAAACCCATATATTATTTTTAGGCCTATTGAGGAAATTATATGTGCCTACTAGACTTGTTCCTCCTACATCATTAATACAGTGTTTGTGCATACCAGTCACGTCTCTCCACCATCAGTTAATAATCTTTGTATATTATGACTCACAACGCCTCTCTCCCCCTTCACCACCATCTCCAACACTCTCTCTCCCACCATCTCCAACACTCTCTCTCTCCCCCTTCACCACCATCTCCAACACTCTCTCTTTCCCCTCACCACCATCTCCAACACTCTCTCTCTCCCCCTTCACCACCATCTCCAACACTCTCTCTCTCCTTCACCACCATCTCATGCCTCTCTCCCCCTTCACCACCATCTCCAACACTCTCTCTCTCCCCCTTCACCACCATCTCCAACACTCTCTCTCTCCCCCACCACCACTCACCGCATCTCTTCACCACCAGCGCGGCACTATGGGAGGAGGCGCTGCTACAGGCTATGGACGGACGAGACTTTGGAGAGATAACAGTGGCCAGGTTCGTCTCCCGCACCCTAGAGACGGAGCTGGAGAACAACACCAACTCCGTCGTCCCCTTCTTCGGCGTCACCGTCACTATCATGGTGGTGTTCAGCGTAACGTCCGTCATGATGGGTGACTGGGTACGCACCAAACCCTGGCTGGGTCTTATAGGTGTGGTGTCCGCCGCCCTCGCCTGCGTCACCGCCTTCGGGTTTCTCATCTACCTGGGCGTCGAGTTCATCGGGATCAACATGGCCGCCCCCTTCCTCATGTTAGGTAAGTACCCCGGCTCCTCATTTATTATTTATTTATTGGTTTTCGTTCGTTTGTATTTTGTTCTGCCTTTGTTTCAGTATTATTATTATTATCATCATTATTATTATTATTATTATTATTATTATCATTATCATTATTATTGACAACAAGAAACGTAACACAATTATGTCCCGCCACCGTGACGTCATGGCCACAGGGCTTGACGTGAGATGGTTTTAGTGTCGTGTTGAGGCCGTGACAAAGTACTGGGTGAGGGAGGGAGGGAGGGAGAGAGTTGCTAGGTGAGGGAGAGGACTACTAAGGGAGGGAAACAAGAGAGAAAAATGGAGACCAGATCGAAGAAGCATACACGAGGCTCTCAAACAACACCCAACTGAACCCCGTATACAGTATACTTCCTTGATGGTGAGTCCAGGAATAAACACCCCAACAACTGAACTGTACCACCCCTCGCTGGATCATGGTGGGGAAGAAACCTAAACACATACTGAATATATAAATAAATACGTAAATGAATAATAATAATAATAATGATAAACGTAATTCAAGACGCGTTAAGACTCTCTCAGTAACACCACCTTGCGGGCTGCTCGCTTTAGTGGTAAATATCTCCTGTAATGTGAGCTGTTAAGACCCGAGCCACAGAATATATTGGTTTAATGTTTCACCACGTACTCAGTCGCTCACTCACTCAGTCGCTCACTCACTCACTCGCTCACTCACTCATTCATTCACTCACTCACTCATTCTCCCAGCTACTCGCTCACTCACTCATTCTCCCAGCTACTCGCTCACTCACTCATTCTCCCAGCTACTCGCTCACTACCCCCACACACCTTACCTCATAAATATTTACGACTCGTCTTAAAGAAAACAAAGTTAAAGGGAATTCTTATTTTAACCACCAGAGACTTGAGGAGTATAGTAAGTAGTGATCCTTGTGTGTGTGGTGTAATGGTCAGCATCCTCGCCTCGCAAGCGTGCGGACCCGGGTTCGATCCCCGGGCAAGTTTCTTTACGCCATTTGCCTCTGTATACCCAACAGTAATTGGGAACCTGATGTTAATTGATTTGCGTATGGTGTTCCGGGGTAATGGTTAACCAGTGCAGTTGGCGAGTTGTCCGGTCTTCTCGGACTATTCCTTGACACTGGGTCATGCAGCTCGTTAACTTAGGGTGTGGTGGTTGCGTTGGCGACACAACCTTGGGCCCGCCATCCTCGTAGCATGAGGGGCAGGTATTATTGTACGTGTCAATACACCTCTACTGGATACCTAATTTGTCCCTGGGTTCTTCTTAGTTATCTCAGGTAGCCAGGTGTGTTAATTACCATGAGTGAGTGTCTGGGTAAATAGTGGATGTGGGTATATGTGTAAGTGGGTGTATTTGGGTAGATGTGAGGATGTGGGTGTATTTGAGGCTTTGAGAGTGAATCTTGTAGGGCACCCCGTGCACCACTCGTCCACACACACCCACTGCCCACACACACCACTCCCCACACACCCCCCACACACACACACACACCCTCCCCCAACACACACACACCCACTCCCCCACACACACACACTCCACCCCACACACACAATCCCCACACACACACACACCCACACCACCCACACACCCACCAACACACACACCCACTCCTCTCCCCCACACACACACACACTCTTTTCGAACTTGTAATATTTTACTAATTGCTACTGAGTGCTTGTGTTCCGGAGTGCTCTTGTGTGTTCGAGTGCTTGTGTGTTCCGGAGTGCTTGTGTGTTCCGAGTGCTTGTGTGTTCCGAGTGCTTGTGTGTTCCGAGTGCTTGTGTGTTCCGAGTGCTTGTGTGTTCCGAGTGCTTGTGTGTTCCGAGTGCTTGTGTGTTCCGAGTGCTTGTGTGTTCCGAGTGCTTGTGTGTTCCGAGTGCTTGTGTGTTCCGAGTGCTTGTGCGTTCCGGAGTGCTTGTGCGTTCCGAGTGCTTGTGCGTTCCGAGTGCTTGTGTGTTCCGAGTGCTTGTGCGTTCCGAGTGCTTGTGTGTCCCGAGTGCTTGTGTGTTCCGAGTGCTTGTGTGTGTGTGTGTGTTGGTGGGCTGGTTGGGCCGGTGAAAAAATAGTGATGGTGGTGGCGGCGGTAATGGTGGTTGTTTTGGTGGTGGTAGTACATGTAGCTGTGATGGTAGTAGTCGTGGTTATTGGTAGTGGCGCGAGTGAGTGTACTGGACAATGGTGTCAAGGCGAGTGTGTGGCTGCTGACGACACGCACACACACACACACATCAGGTATAGGCGCACATGTGTATATCTAAGTGTACGTGACAGCAAGAATTATAAATGTACAAGATTATATGTACACGGAGAGCCACGATATGTGTACATCGTGTGTACAGTAGGCATAATAACTGGTGTACATGATCAAACGTACACGAGTCGGCTAGAGGGACTCGGTAGTTGGCACTGCTCACATATCGACAATGTCATTCACCTGTTAATTAAGGAGAACACCTGAGAATGCTTGACCTGTTTTTCTTGAATGACCTGTTTGTGTGTTTGTGTGTGATGTTAGTGTCTCTTATTTTGTCTGTGATCATAAAGCTTACCTGCCCTTTCCTCACTCTTCACCCCTCACTCATCCCCCTCACACCTCACTCTTACACCTCACTCTTCACACCTCACTCTTCACCCCTCATCCCTCACTCTTCACCCTCACTCTTCACCCCTCACTCTTCACCCCTCACTCATCCCCTCACACCTTACTCTTCACCCCTCACCCCTCATTCATCCTCACACCCTCACTCTTCACCCCTCACACCTTACTCTTCACCCCTCACTCATCCCTCTCACACCTCACTCTTACCCTCACTCCTCACTCTTCACCCCTCACTCATCCTTTCACCCCTCACTCATCCTTTCTCACCTCACTCTTCCCTCACCCTTCACCCTCCCTCACTCATCCTTTCACCCCTCACACCTCACTCTTCACCCCTCACTCTTCCACACCTCACTCATCCCCTCACACCTCACCGTACCTAGAAAACCAAGGATGTGATTTGGTCAGTTGATAATACAAGTAATGTAATGTTGCCTTGTCAGTTCCGCCTCCCTCCCTCCCTCCCCCTCCCTCCCTCCCTCCCTCCTCCCTCCCTCCCTCCCTCCCTCCTCCCCTCCCTCCCTCCCTCCCTCCCCTCCCTCCCTCCCTCCCTCCCCCTCTCCCTCCCCCTCTCTCCCTCTCCCTCCCTCTCTCCTCGTGATAACCAGGAACACGTGAACCTCCTCGCTTCCTCACGTTAACTCACACATGTAACCTACCGTCCGATTGGTACACACACACACACACACACACACGTACGTTTGTCTGTCGGTGACCACACAAATCCACACTTATGTACACTCACTGACACGCGCCCTGATGGTGTACATGTAGGCAATACTGGACACGTAACTCCACACAGGTACACATAACGGTACACATGGTCAAGCGTGTACATCACCATTCACTAGTAATACACACGGTCACAGGTACACATAACGGTACGTACAGTCACTCACGTTTACATAGTTGTAAACGTTATAAAAATGTTCACACTAGACTAATTGTACAGGTGAACCTCGTGTGTGTGTGTGTGCGCGTGTGTGTGTGTGTCCCTCAGGTTGTCTTAACATATGGTCCCCCATTCTCTCACAACCAACCCTGATCCACTCACCACCACTACTAACATCTCCATCACACTTCCCCAACCACCATTTCCTTCACCACCACCTCACCACCACCACTACTCACCACCACCACCACCTACCCTCACCCCACCACTACCCTCTCACCCCTCCCACCACCACTACCCTCACCCTCCCACCACCACCACTCCTCCTCCCACCACCACCTCCCCTCACCCTCCCACCACTACCATCACTCACCACCCACGTCACCACCCTCACCACCACGTCACCACCCTCCCACCACCACTACCATCACCACCCTCACCACGTCCACCACCCCTCCTGCATCACCACCCTTACCACTATGAAGGTGTCAGAAATTTGGCCTGTCGCTTGGGCGCCCTGCAGACTGTAATACTACTGAAGAATATGGATAATAGCTGAGTTCTTTTATACAGGATAAAACCAAGACTGTTGTGGGCTCCTGGGAATAGAATAATAAGGGTAGTGCCCAGTGTAACAGCATCCTTGGACCTGAGGGGGTGAGCAGGAGGGTGAGCAGAAGGGTGACAGGAAGTGACACCTCGTATATTTGTGGTATATTGTCTCTGAATTTTTTGGTGTCCTTTAACTGACGTTGCACCCCACCCAGCCTTACCCCACTCAGCCTTTCCCCGCCTCACCCCATCTAGCCCCACCCTTCCCCGCCCCACCCTAAGGCAGACAAGTGTCACAGCAGAAAGATTGTTGTGAATGAGTCAATGTTTCTCACTTAGGCAAATGATGATGACGGAGACATTACTTGTGCTTGTTTTCTGTGTCGTAAGGTGTGGGTGGTGGCCGTGTGTGTGTGTGGCAGTGGTGGAGTGTGGAGTGTGGCGTGTGTGTGTGTGAAGACGTGGTGGGTGTGTGTGAACGTATCTGGCGTGTGTTGTGTGAAGACGTGGTGTGTGTGTGAACGTGGTGTGTGTGTGTGTGTGTGGGTGGTGAGCTGTGTGTGAACGTGGTGGGTGTGTGGAGTGGTGGTGTGTGTGTGTGTGAAGACGTGAAATTGGGTGTGTGGGTGGTGGTGTGTGTGTGTGTGAACGTGGTGGGTGTGTGGGTGGTGGTGTGTGTGTGTGAACGTGGTGGGTGGTGGTGTGTGTGTGAAGACGTGGTGGGTGTGTGGGTGGTGGTGTGTGTGTGTGAAGACGTGGTGGGTGGGTGGGTGGTGGTGTGTGTGTGTGAGACGTGTTGGGTGGGTGGGTGTGTGGCAATGTGAACGTGGTGGGTGTGTGGGTGGTGGCGTGTGTGTGTGAACGTGGTGGGTGGGTGGGTGGTGGCACGTGGCATGTGTGTGTGAAGACGTGGTGGGTGGTGGCGTGTGTGTGTGTGTGTGAGACGTGGTGCTGGGTGGGTGGTGGTGGTGTGTGTGTGAAGACGTGGTGGGTGTGTGTGGGTGGTGGTGTGTGTGTGAACGTGGTGGGTGGGTGGTTACTGCCATCAGATGTGGGTGGGAGGAGCAGTACTTCTATTACAGCTCCTGACGTGTAGGGCTGACAGTAACAACTTCTGACCTTGTGGCTGGAAGTACCTGTAAAAGTCGACTCCTGAAGGGGGAGGACCAACACCCCCCTCACCTCACACATCAACAGCCTGACACCACCAAGGGCGAAGGTGTCTGGCGTAGGTAAAGGAGGGGTTGTCAGGCCTTTGTCTTCAAGGTTCACCGCCAAGTCATGACCTCGAAAACCTAGGTGATTGTTTCAAGGTCACTCCAGTGTATAGTATGGGCGGTTCAACACACACACACACACACACTCATCCCCAGCACACACACTCACTCCCCAACACACACACACACACTCCCCAACACACACCCACAAACCCTAACACACACTCACTCCCCAACACACTCACTCAACACACACACTCACTCCAACACACACACACACACTCCCAACACACACACACACACACACACTCATCCCCAGCACACACACTCACTCCCCAACACACACACACACACTCCCCAACACACACCCACAAACCCTAACACACACTCACTCCCCAACACACACACTCACTCCCCAACACACACACTCACTCCCCAACACACACCCACAAACCCTAACACACACTCACTCCCCATCGCTCCCTCACGCCCAACACACCCTCACACACCCTCACGCCCAGCATACCCTCACGCCCCAACGCACCCTCACGCCCAACACACCCTAACCTAACGACGTGGGAGCAGCAGTAATGGACGTTATGGTTGGCCATGGGGCAAACAAACAAACAAACAAACAAACACACACACGCACAGCTGATCATTGTTCATAGACTCACAGCTGATTCTTGTTGACATTACAGTTGTGAAGGGCCACCACAAGAGGTCACTTACTCCCGTCACTTACTTTCGTTTCTCTCTGATTTTCCACCTACTTTCACTTTTCCTCCTTCGTAAAAGTCACTCACCGTCGGTCATGTCTGTCTGTCTGTCTGTCTGTCTCTGTCTGTCTTTCAGCGTTCAAATCTCACGATCGCTGGCAGTTATGCTTTAAGTGACGCGAATATTAACCCTTTGAGTACAATACCAACTCCTGAGTACTGTACATTAATCTAGTAAAATATCTTAATGCCTTAGTCCTTCACCCCAACCCAACCTTTAACCACCACTACAATAACCTTCCCTTACCACAACGGTAAGCCTTTCGTTATCGTGATGCATTCCACAGATCATTATCATTGAGATGTTTGTTTTAATATTGTTTTACTTTGATTCCAGAGTTTGTTTACTATTGCGAGTTTCCTTCTGTCGATTGTAAACAAACACAACGTTGCCACACTACACAACACCTAACAACCTCCTGTAAACACACTAGTGAAGGGGACTGTACTTTAATATGACTGACCAGGTGTTGATTAATGTGTACTAATTAATATTTCTTCTCCAGGTGAGTTGATGTGACGTAGCCAGCCAGGTGATGTAAGGTAGGTGTTGATGTGTTTCTTGGCTGACCCTGCTTGGTGTACGCGTTCCGTGATTGACTTGCGTGTTCCTTGGCTGGTCTGTGTGTTCCTTGGCTGGTCTGTGTGTTCCTTGGCTGGTCTGTGTGTTCCTTGGCTGGTCTGTGTGTTCCTTGGCTGGTCTGTGTGTTCCTTGGCTGGTCTGTGTGTTCCCTGACTGAACCTAACTCTTGTGTTTGGTTGCTGTACTAATTTATTGTTCTTAAAATAAACTAAGTGCGTTCTGTACGTGTTACTGTACTTAGCTGAACAGTGTTACGTATGAAATTATATGTGCATGAGGGAGGGTGGTGGTAGTGGTTGTAGGTCTGGTGGTAGTGGTGTCAGTAGTGATAGTAGTAGTATCTGTGTTGGTATTAGTTGTTGTGGTGGGAGTATGGGGTCACTGGCCCTGAAACCTACATACCTAGGGTAGTGTAGGTCCTGTGGAGAGGGGGGGGGGTTACCCGTCAACACCCATCTCACACCTGCTCTGACACACACACACACACACACACACACATGTTCCCTGCCCCATATTCTTGGTGTCGTGTGGTAGTTAATCTAGCTAACAAAATGGCGGAATTTTACACGAGACTGTAATAACGTGTGGGGGGGGGGGTGAACTGACTAGTGCTGTGTTGGTGGTAATTTAATGGTATTTGGAGAGTCTGGTAGAGGGAGGGAGACGAGTGGTGTGGGGTGAGAGAGAGGGGAAAGAGTGGTGTGGGTTGAGAGGGAGGGGGAAGATGAGAGGGAAGAAAAAGTGGTGTGGGTAGGGAGGTAAATAGGTGTGGAAGAGGGGAGGTGGGTGTGGCGGGAAGGAGGGAGGGATGTGGAGGTAAGTTGGTAGGTATGTGTGGAGGGAGGAAGGTTTGTAGGTAAGTAAGTATGAGGGGCGAGAAGGGGGGGCAGGTAGTACCGTTAGCGGCTCCTCAAGGCTGGGGGAGGGTCCGTATAAGCGGGTCATGGCCGACTCACTGACCTACATCGTCTTGGAGATGTAGACCGGGTGTTGGCTGCTGGTCTATAGGTGTGTCGAGGGTGACCTGTGTGTCGAGGGTGACCTGTGTGTCGAGTGGTCTGCCTCACACTGGATGTAGTTAGTGTATGGGGTCTGTGTAGGCCATCCTTGGAGGGGAGTATTAATGGTGAGGGCGGCGCATAATGAGTGATGGTAAGACTGCTTGGAGTGACCTTCAATTAATACAAGCAGGTAAGGCTTAGTGGAGGTGGAGGGAGAGTGATCATGTTTGTACCGCTTGAGGATGACCTTCGACACCTCCTGTACAAACATGGAGGAGGAGACCTAGATGGTTGTTGAGCATGTTAAGTGGAGCGAGAGAGAGAGAGAGAGAGAGAGAGGAGGAGGTCGGGTGTTGAACAGGCTGGGGAAGGTGACGTGACAGACCCCCTCACTCCCCCTCTCCCTCCCCCACACCAAGTTTCTCTGTATTTTACTATGATTGGAGACGGTGTTAACGCCCTCCGCCTCTTCACCATCCTCTTCTTCCTCCCCCTCTTCCTCCTCCTCCTCCTCCTCCTCCTCCTCCTCTTCATCCATCCTCCTCCTCAAATAATTCTTTACCTTTGTTTATTTGGTGCACCTCGCTGGCTTCCCCAAGTACAGTTGCTGGTGCCTCTCTCCTAGATAGTGGGGGGGGGGAGGTATGGCTGGGCATGAAATATTGATACGAGTGTGACGGGCATAGCTAGTAGTGTAGTGATGACGCACGCACGCACGCACGTGAGCCTCAAGGCTGAAGGAGACGAGAATAGTGGTGATGGTGGTTGTGGTAGTCTGTATAAATCGGTATCTATTTTTCCCCCATTACAGTTCAGTTCACTTTTTTCTTATTTCATTTACATTTACAATATTGACATCATTTACAATACTGACATCATTTACCGTATTTACAGTATTTACATCATTTACAGTATTTACAGCATTTACAGTAGAGTATTTACAGTATTTACATCATTTACAGTATTTACATCATTTACAGTAGAGTATTTACAGTATTTACATCATTTACAGTATTTACATCATTTACAGTAGAGTATTTACAGTATTTACATCATTTACAGCATTTACAGTATTTACATCATTTACATTATGAGTATTTACAGTATTTACATAATTTACAGTCGAGTATTTACATCATTTACAGTATTTACATCATTTACAGTATTTACATCATTTACAGTAGAGTATTTACATCATTTACAGTAGAGTATTTACAGTATTTACATCATTTACAGTATTTACATCATTTACAGTAGAGTATTTACAGTATTTACATCATTTACAGTATTTACATCATTTACAGTAGAGTATTTACAGTATTTACATCATTTACAGTATTTACAATGGTCTAGTGTAGAATTATTTTTGTCAGGTACAACATTAAATTAATTAACATATTTCTTACCTTAGTGTTGGCTGTACTTATTGTCGTGAAGACATTACCTATTGTTGTGGTAGTTGTGGTTGTGATGGTAGTTGTGGTGGTGGTTGTGATAGTTGTGATGGTGGTTGTGATGGTAGTTGTGGTGGTGGTGGTAGTTGTGGTGGTAGTTGTAATGGTGGTGGTTGTGATGGTAGTTGTGGTGGTGGTGGTGGTTGTGATAGTTGTGATGGTGGTTGTGATGGTAGTTGTGGTGGTTGTGATGGTAGTTGTGGTGGTGGTGGTAGTTGTGGTGGTAGTTGTAATGGTGGTGGTTGTGATGGTAGTTGTGGTGGTGGTGGTTGCAGTGATAGTTGTGTTTGTAGCAATGGTTGTAGTGGTGGTTGTGATGACGTTGCATTGTTATTCTTATTCTTAAACACACCTAAGTAACGGACTCACACCACAGTATCGGACTCACACCACAGTATCGGACTCACACCACAGTAACGGACTCACACCACAGTATCGGACTCACACCACAGTATCGGACTCACACCACAGTAACGGACTCACACCACAGTATCGGACTCACACCACAGTACGGACTCACACCACAGTAACGGACTAACGGACTCACACCACAGTAACGGACTCACACCACAGTATCGGACTCACACCACAGTATCGGACCATGACTCACCACAGTAACGGACTCGCACCACAGTAACGGACTCGCACCACAGTAACGGACTCGCACCACACAACGGCAGTAACGGACCTCGCACCACAGTAACGGACTCGCACCACAGTAACGGACTCGCACCACAGTAACGGACTCGCACCACAGTAACGGACTCGCACCACAGTAACGGACTCGCACCACAGTAACGGACTCCACAGTAACGGACTCGCACCACAGTAACGGACCGCACCCAGTAACGGACCTGCACCACAGTAACGGACTCACACCACAGTGCTTCAAGGACGAACAGTTAGTTAACATAAGGAAGGTGAGAGGAGAGGTGAGGGAAGGAAGGAAGGAAGGAAGGAAGGAAGGAAGGAAGGAAGGAAGGAAGGAAGGAGAGTGAGAGGTGAGGGAAGGAGAGGAGGTGAAAGAAGGAAGGAAGGAGAGGAGAGGTGAGGGAAGGAGAGAGTGAGGTGAAAGAAGGAAGGAAGGAAGGAAGGAGGAAGGAAGGAGAGTGTGAGAGGTGAGGGAAGGAGAGAGTGAGAAAGAAGGAAGGAAGGAGGAAGGAAGGAAGGAGAGAGTGAGAGGTGAGGGAAGGAAGGAAGGAAGGAAGGAGAGAGAGGTGAGGAAGGAAGGAAGGAAGGAGAGAGTGAGAGGTGAGGGAAGGAGAGAGTGAGGTGAAAGAAGGAAGGAAGGAGGGAAGGAAGGGAGAGAGGAGAGGTGAGGAAGAGAGGAGAAGGAAGGAAGGAAGGAAGGAAGGAAGAGAGGAGAGGTGAGGAAGGAGAGAGTGAGGTGAAAGAAGGAAGGAAGGAGAGGAGAGGTGAGGACGAGAGTGTGAGGAAAAAGGTTACTTTCCTGCACTCCTTCACACTCACAGTGAAAGTCCCTTCCCTGCCACCACCACTACCACCACTACCATTACCAACACCACTACACCACCACCACCACCACTAATACTACACCACAACCACCACCACTACACCACCACTACACTACCATTACCACAACCACCACCAATACTACACCACAACCGCCATTACCAACACCACCACACCACCACTACACCACAACCACCACCACTACACCACAACCACCACCACTACACCACCACTACACCACACCACCACACCACCACCACCACCACCACCACCACAACAACAACAACCACCACCACCACACCACCACCACCACCACCACTACACCACAACCACCACCACACACCACCACTACACTACCATTACCACAACCACCACCAATACTACACCACAACCGCCATTACCAACACCACCACACCACCACTACACCACAACCACCACTACACCACCACCACAACAACAACCACCACCACTACATCACCACACACACACACACACAATATCTACAAACGCGACCATAACACCTTTTCTTCCTAACAGACATTGCCGTATTTATTGGTGGTGGTGAGTCATGAGCGTGATCGAACCATGAGCGTATAGTGGGCGGGGCTAGTCAAGGTAGGACGGGGCAAGATGGAACAGGGGCAGGATGTGGCGCAGGCTGGAACTGGGAAATTCTCTCTCTCTCTCTCTCTCTCTCTCTGCAAATAGTGTGACCATTTGGTGTGTGTGTGTGTGTGTGTGTCAACCTTGACACGTGAGGTGTGACGTCTTCCTCTTGTGTGTGTGGTGGTACCTCCCTCGTCTCCTCCCCCTTCTTTTTCCTGCCACTCCCACTCCCTCTCTTCCTCCCACTCCTGCTCCGCCTCGGAATCGAAATGATGAGTATGACGATCATCCAGCTATGAAACAACGATAAAAGTTAAGAACATAAAGGAGGAAACTGCAGCGGGCCTATTGACCCATACTGGGCAGTCCCGTTTACACCCAACCCCTATTGCTCATATAAGCATCCAACCTATGTTTGAAGCTATTCAGCGTATTCGAGTTAATGATGATATTTGGTAACTTGTTCCATTCATCCACTACTGTTTCCAAACTAGTTTTTACCAATTTCACGCCGAAATCTAAATTTGTCTAATTTAAAACCATTGTTACGAGTTCGCTCCTGGTTGGATAGTTTGAGTACCTTTGCATATCGATTCTATATATCACTTATCTGAGAACTGAACTGCTAGATATAATTTTAGACACTTTGTAACTAACACCTTTGACCTGTGTCTGTATTCAGGGTTCCTAATGCCTGGGATAAGTCTTGTCATTCTCTCGTTCTTTCCAATGATTCTATATCCATTCTATTAATGATGACAGAACTGAACTTATAAATAGATTATAGTCTACAAGCGCTAGGCTAATTTTAAGATGACTCGCTAGTCTTACAACTAACACTCCTTTATTATGAACTGAAGAGTACATTATCAGCCTTGTTACGAGCAAAGACTTACCTTTTACTTAACCGGGTCCCCTCACATAATTCTCCTAAATCTCTCTCCTTTGTTGGACCCAACAATAGCATTGTTGTTCATCTAGTAACTAGTTTTTCCCTATTTACATCTCTATACTAGATGCTTTACATTGTCCACATTAATTTCATCTGCCATTTTCGACATTCCGAAATTGTTTAGATCTTCCTGTAGTTTTGCAGGTACTCGTCGAATTTAATTACACGTCCTATTTTAGTGTCATGTGATTGCTTATGTGTTTTTATCTGTAAATGTCTATATCGTTTATGTATATAATAAATAATAATAGGTCCAAGTACTGGGCCTTGGGGAACTCCACTAGTGACGTTGCTCAATGCGATTGAGTGCCGTTATGCTCGCTCTGTTTTTTCCTGTCCATCAGCTTACTTTAAATCCATTTCAGGATATTGCCTATTTTGATACTTCTACCTTTCTACCTTTTACCTAATTAGTCTTTCGTGGGGAGACTCTGTCCCAGAAAGGTTTTGCTAAAGTCGAGATATGCACCATCATAATTGGCGCCCTCGTCCACACCGATTCGAAAACTGAAGTGAAAGAATGTTTATAGATTAGTTAGACATGAACGCCGCTTGGCAAACCATGTTGGGAATCATTGATCAACATTGCTTCCTCCAGGTGATTTCGAATAGAGTTTGAAATAAAATTGATTCTAATGAAATTTACCTACTAATGATGTTAAACTGGTGGGCGTAGTTGGGGGATAGTGATCCTTCCCCTTCTTAAAATCAATTGACCATTCCACTATCCTCAGGTTCTGGTACCATTTTTGGGTTGTGTTAAACAACACCTTTAGGGCATACTATAGCTCTTCCCTTTTTAACTAATGATATCTCTCATCAGGACCAGGTGAGCTTGTGGAAACTGGTTGTCTGTTTGTATTAACATCGTTACTAGTCACCACACTCCTCGCTTAGTACTTCTTCTTCCTCTCTGAATAGGTCAGTGCCTCAGGTATCATGTTTACATTTTCGGTGGTGGCTTCGACTGAAAATATTTATTCAGATTAACCTCATTTCTCCGTCATTTATCAGTTAGCTCGCGGTGTCTGGACGTATTGGTCAATCTTATCTCGTGTTTTGGTTTGTTGTTTGGTGAAATCCTTTGGGGTTTATTTTCGCCTCCTACTTCCTTCCAGTTCATGGATTCTCTTGGCTTTTCCTTATCCTGGTCTCTTCATGCCAGCCAATAGTTAGTGTGTGTATGAATCTATTGTCTATATAAAACAAAAGAAACCTTCTGTTTGTGTCATCTATCCACTTTGAGAATCTCAAAACTTCTTTACCGATGCTGCAGTGGTGATGGATGGTAGTATGTCTTCAGTGATGATGGGTGAACAATTACCTATTGATGATGGATAGTGTTATATGTAAGGTGATGATGGGTGGTGTTATATCATGGTGATGATGGATGGTGTTATATGTGATGGATGGTGTTATATGATGTGACGATGGGTGGAACATTATGTATAGTGACGATGGGTGGTATTATATAGTGATGATGGGTGGTGCTATTGATGATGGATGTGGTGTTATATGTAGTGATATTGGATGGTGTTGTATGTAATGATGATTGGTGGTGTTATATGTATGTGGTGATGATGGATGGTGTTATATGTGAAGTAGGCAGTGGATGGTATTGTAGTATTTGTTGGGTGGTGTTATATGTAGTGATGATGGATGGTGTTATATATAGTGATGATGGGTGGTGTTATATGTAAGCGGTGATGATGGATGGTGTTATATGTATATGAAAGTGATGATTATGACCTATCAAAACCGTAAGTTTATTTTAAAAAAAATATATTGCCGTTTGATGGGGCTTTATACACCGTTAATGGCAAACTATTGATGGAAGAGATGTTTTGCAGGACAATTATGAATACAATGTGGGAGCCTCGAGAGGCCAGCGTCTACCGTCAACCTAGCGAATGGCGGCGGCGTTTCTGCTGTATCTTCGATGTGGTAATAAATATGAAGTGTGTGTATTCTGATGTTACCATGCTTGTTACACTATTTCAGATGTGTATGCCATAATGGCCCATATTTTACTTGAGATAATTATTACCAGTACTCTCTCAGATTACTTTACAAAGAGAGGTCTGGCTCTCAATGCTGGCTCCTCATCACTATTTAAATAATATGATTTTTATCGACTCGTATCTGTGTTCCTTCTATGGCTAATCCAGAAATTGTTTCAATATCCCAAAAGTTTCAGCTTGTAGAAATTAATACGTATGTGTGTGTGTGTGTGTGTGCTGCTTGTGTGTTTTGGCTGGGCTGCACAGCTAGGTGGTTACAAAATCTTTATGGGTGCCTTCTGTTTTGGCTGAGCTGCAGCAAAAATTGGTTCTGCGTCCTGTAGGTCTGTGACATCGGCTGTGGGCTGCAGCTAAAGATGGTTCTAGAATACTTTCTGTAGAGATTGACGTGTGTGTTTTGGCCTGGGCTGCAGCTACCGTCTACTATAGGGTGTGTACATTTGGCTGGGCTTGCAGCTAAAGAACAGTTACCAATCTATGGGGTGTGTATTAATAAACTTTGGTTCATTGTGTTCTGTTTTGGTTCTGTGCTGTTCATCTTACCTTTGTACAGGAAGTTCACCAAAGGCGAGCTTCAGTGTTGAACTATGACTACACGTCACTTCAGACAGATGATAGGCTGGTTTCAGGGGAAGTTTAGTGAGATGAGCACCAATTGTGTGCTTTTGTGCGCATTTGGTCAGAAAGAAATTCGATAAAGTATTTATAAAAGGTTTTGACATCTTTTAATGGGGTGGAGCTTCGTCTCCAACAGTGGTGTGGCTTGCTGGTGTTTTTGTACATTCATCTCCAGAAAAGGATCTCAGGAAAACTTCTAAACATAGCATAAACTTGGCGTTTCCAGTCTGGGGGCCAGGTATGACATACTTAGAACGCGGTTTATTGACAGATTCTGTCCTTGAATCTCTTCAAAGTGGGCATTCGTTTGATGTAATCACCAGATGAGGTTGTGTCCTTTCGACCCGTCAAAGTATTGGCTGACGCTTTTTAGGCATTTGCACTCTTGAAAATTTTGTGGCCTGGGGTCGTTGCAGGGGTTCTTGTCTATGGAGTATAGCATCGTCGAGCCAGACCTTCAAGAATTACGCCTGTCGGATCTCTCTGTTTTCGGAAGCGTTAAAAGTAACTCCCAGTGTTTCCAGGAAGTCGACTGGGTGTTATCAGGTATCAGTTCAAACAAGTTTAATGATGGCAATGCTGAAATTTCACAGTCTAACTTGCAAAAAGCCTTCCCCAAAGATACAGGTTGATTTTAAGCTGATATGGTATAGGACATTCAGATGTTGAAGATACCTGTAACGTCGCTTGGTGATGGGGTCAAAGATGTGAGGATAGTGTGATGTATGTAGTGAGGATAGTGTATTGGCTGGTAAAGGATACTAATTTGTTGGTGTGTGTGAGATAGTGTGATGTACTATTATTTTTTAGTAGGGACAGTTTGGGTGTGAATGAGTGTGATGTATGTAGTGAGGATAGTGTGATGTATGTAGTGAGGATGGTTTGATGTGCCTTTGCTAGTAGAGTATGATTTGATGTGTGTAGTCAGGATAGTTTGTTGTATTAGTGAGGATCTGGTTTGATGCTGTGTAAGTAGGGATAGTTTGGAAGTGTAGTGAGAATGGTTTGATGTGTGTAGTGAGGATAGTTTGGTGTACAGTGAGGATGGTTTGATGTGTGTAGTGGGGATAGTTTGAGTTTGTAGTGAGGATGGTTTGGTGTGTGTAGTGGGGATAGTTTGATGTGTGTGGTGAGGATAAGCTTGAAGTGTGGCAAGTGAGGATGGCTTGGGGCATGTAGTGAGATGGCAGAGTGTGTAGCGTGGGGATGGCTTGGAAGTGTGTGTAGTGGGGATGGCTCTGGGTGTGTGTGAGGATGAAACCTCAGAAGTGTGTAGTGAGGGAGGCTTTCAGGGTGTGCTGATGAGGAGGCTCTCAAGTGTGTGAAAGTGAGGAGGGCTCTCAAGTGTGGTGAGGATAGCAGTATTGTATAATGTGATAATGGCTCCCTGGACCAGGTGTTTTGTGAGCTCTTGTGGGCACCTGAATAGACTTTAAGCTGTGCTGCTTAGGTGAGGAAACAACATACAATAAATTACTCCTGGTTTGGTTCACACAGTGAGCGACGTCTTTGGCTACTAAGTAAAACTAATAACTGACCAATAGACAGGTGGCAGTGAGACGGGAGGGAGAGAAAGAAGCATACCTGCCCCTCTCTCTGCCTGCTCCTCTTCATCTTGCGGTTCATGCCTGTCAACCCATCACCATAAACAGTGCAATCTGTTTGAGCTACTCACTGTGCTGGCTACTGAGACAAGATGACGCTCCATAGTTCAAGGACTGACTGGCGGGCATCTCTTGCAACGCCCCGACGCCCGACGCCCCCTCCTGACACCCCCCCCCTGACGCCCCCCGAGCAGGTAGCCAAATATTACAACTCAGGAAATGTGACATACCGCGTCATCAGCAGGATTTAACTGACTCACTGAAGAGATGGGATGATCTCGGCGTGGCAGGAGGTCGGTGTGGGCGGCAGGTGGTGGTGTGCAGGCGGCAGGGTAATGCGGGCGGGATTAAACAGCGCGATGGGCTGGTGACCTTCCCACTGGCAGTGATCCTCTTTGGTACCACCGACCTCTCCTCTCCGCGTCTTCCGGGTTAGACTTGACTTCTCTACTCCTCTACCCTCTTAACCCTCATTCCTAACCATCTCTTCTTCCCTTTTCCGTTCCCTCCTCATCTTCCCGACTTTTTTTATCACTTACAAACACCTCCTCCTTTCGGCTTCCTCCTTCTTTCCTCTCAGCTTTCGTCAGCAGAGAACAATGAAAGAACAATGAGTGTTCTGGGTGGGCAGGGTGGGTCATCTGGCTCAGGGCGATTGACGTGTTATCACTGCAAATAAACATGCTTCAGGGTGGTGTGACTTGACCTGACCTGACCTTACATGTCTGAGTGACCAACTAACTAATGAGGAGAATGTGGTATGGCTGCTGAGAGTGAAGGAGAGGGGGCAGGAGAGAAGTCTATCCTGGCTGGTGTATCTGCGGATTGCCACTCCTGTAGAGGTAAAGAGTAGGTGGTGATAATAATGAGGGACGATAATGGTGGTATTAATTGGTTGCATGGAAATAATGGTGGTGTTGTTGGTGGTTGTCGATAATAATTGGTAGTAGTGGTTGTCGATAATGGTGTGGAGCTGTAGTGAGTGTCGATAATGAGTGGCGATATGGTGGTTGTCATTGTGGTGGTAACGTGGTTGTGATAATAATTGTGGTAGTAGTGGTTGTCGATAATGGTAAAGGTGTTAGTAGTTGTCGATAAGCGTGCGTGTAACAGTGGTTGTCGATAATATGAATTATTGGTAGATTATGTCGATAATGGTGGTTGTGATGGTTGTCGATAATAATTGGTAATGATGATTTATCGATAATGGTATTAGTAAAGTGTGGTTATTGATAGTGATAGTGGTTATTTGGTAACCAGGTGGTAGTAGTGGTTGTCGATAATGGTGGTAGTAGTGACGGATATGATGATGAACATTTATTGTGGTAGTGAAATGGATTTGTCGATAATGGTGATGGTTTATCGATAAATGGTGGTAGTAGTGGACATCGATAATGGTGGTATTATTAGACGTTGTCGATATTGAATAGTTTGTAGTCGGTTGTCGATAGTATGGTGGTAGTAGTGTGAATATTAAGTGTAGTGGTTGTCGTATTAATGGTGGTAGTAGTAGGACTTATCGGTAATGAAGGTAGTAGTAGTTTATTACGGTAATGGTGGTGTGGTGATGAGATTGTGGTAATGGTGGTAGTAGTTGTTGAAGCCAATAATTGGTAGTAGTGTTTGTCATTAATAATCAGTGGTTAAACTGGTAATAAAGGTGGTAGTAGTGGTTATGATAATGGTGGTAATAGTGGTTATGTATTAATAGTGGTAATAGTGGTTGTCTGATAATATTGGTAGTAGTGGTTGTTAGTAATAGTAGGTAGTAGTCGTTTGACATGGAAATAATGGTGGTAGTAGTGGTTTTGTGTATGCGTTAATTAGTAGTGGTTATTGTGACAATGGTGTTTATTGGCTGATGACTGGATTTATTTTAGTAATAGTGGTAATGATGGTTGTATCGATAATGGTGGTGTTAGTGGTTTGTCGATAATGGTAGTGGCTTAATGGTTGTTGGCAATAATTGGTAGTAGTGATTTGTTTTAGTAGACATTAGTTGTCTGATAATGAGTGGTAGTGGTGGTTGTCGGTAATGGTGGTAGTAGTGGTTTGTCGGTAATGGTGGTAGTAGTGATTTGTCGATAATGGTGGTGTTAGTGGTTGTCGATAATGGTGGTAATGGTGGTTGTTGGTAATGGTAATTTGTCGATATTGGTAGCTAGTGGACTGTCGATAATGTGGTGTTGATGATTTGTGATAATGGTGGTAGTGATGGTTGTCGATAATGGTGGAGTGTTAGTGGAATTGTCGATAATAGTGGTTGCTGGTGGTTGTCGATAACTAGTGGTAGTAATTAGTTCCATGTCGATAACTGTTGAGTAGTAATTAGTTTATCTAAGTAATGGTGGTAAAATAGTGGTTGTCAGTAACAATTGGTAGTAGTGGTTGACTGGTATTGGACTGTTGGTAGTGGTTGTTGGTAATGTAGATAGTAGTAGTGGTTATTGAATAGTAGTAATAGTTGTAAACAATAATGGTGGTAGTAATTTGTGGTTGTTGGTAATGCTGTTGATAGTAGTGGTTACTTGATAATGGTGAGCCAAGTAGTGGTTGTCGGTATTAATTGGTAGTGATGGTTGTCGGTAATAGTGGTAACATGATGGTTGTATTGGTAATAGTGTGGTCGATAATGGTGGTAGTAGTGGTTGTATGTTAAATGTATTGGTAGTAATGGATTTGTTGGTAATGTAAAAAGACATTGAAGTGGTTGTTAAAAAAAATTAATAATTGGTAGTGGTTGTCGATAATGGTGGTGTTAGTGGTTGTCGATAATGGTGGTAGTAGTGGTTGTTGGTAATGGTGGTAGTAGTGGTTGTCGATAATGGTGGTAGTAGTGGTTGTTGGTAATGGTGGTGGTCACTAATGTATGTCCCCTCCCCACCTAACATACACGTGGTAAGACGATAAAGAAAAATATCCACACATCCTCGTTCATATACTTGACTTGCACACGAGGAGAAGGAGAGGGGCAAGAGGTGCAGGGAGAAGGGGCAAGAGGTGCAGGGAGAAGGGGGGAATTGCAGGGAGAAAGGGCAAGAGGGTGCAGGGAGAAGGGGAGGTGCAGGGAGAAGGGGCAAGAGGTGAGGGAGAAGGAGGTGCAGGAGAAGGGCAAGAGGTGCAGGAGAAGGGGAGCAGGAGAAGGGCAGGGGAAGGGGAGGTGCAGGGAGAAGGGGGGGAGGAGGAGGCAGGGCAGGAGGTGGTGTTTGACTGCTTGTAGAGTAGGTAGGTAATGTAGGGTAAGTGGCCATGATAGGGTAGGTGGACAGGATATAATGGTAGGTGGCCAGGTAATGCTACACCTGGGAGGCCAGATTTGGTGGTTACCAAGTCTGATTGCTGTTAGTAGTGGGTAGTTGTTGTGGTAGTGGGCTGGTTGTTGTGGTAGTGGGCTGGTTGTTGTGGTGGAGAACCTGTTTATATACTCGATTTAGGGTTAATGTGTTACTTCCCCCTTCTCCTCCACCTCTTCCCCTTCCGTCTCCTCTTCCCCCTCCTCTTCCCCTTCCCCCTCCCCCTCCTTTTCCCCTTCCGTCTCCTCTTCCCCTTCCGTCTCCTCTTCCCCTTCCCCCTCCTCTTCCCCTTCCCCCTCCTCTTCCCCTTCTCCCTCCTCTTCCTCCATGCTGCCGAGTTATATATAGCTGTAGTCGTTGTCTTTACAGTAATATATAATAATAATAGTTGTTGTTACTAGTAATATTTAATGTTTGTAGTTGATAGTAGTAGCAGCGGTGGGGTGCGTCCGTGTCCTCCTGGATGAGTGACCAGCCGGGAGGGAGGCCAGGTCACTCACTCACAAAACTTGATTAGTCGCATCCTCTCACAGGTCACCACAAGAGTACATACATACATACAATACATACAATACAATACATACATACATACATACATACATACATACACTCGTACATACATACCGTTGTATCCCGAACGCCAAGAAGTTAACTAAATGTAAGAAGGAGGAGGAGGTGGAAAGAAGAACGAGAGGGAGGGAGGAAGATAAAGCAGCAGAAGAGAAAGAGGAGAGGGAGGGAGGGGGGGATAAACCAGAGAAAGAGGAAGAAGATAGAACAGGTGGAGAAGAGATGGAGAGAATGGCTGCCTTCGTATCGTCGTCTTGAGGGGCAGGAGTGAGGTGTGGGGGCAGGTTGTATCCAGGACCATGTTGGAAATACCCAGTGGTCTGCCCTGCCCTTCCCTACACCAACCTGTCCTTCCCTCCCTCTCCTTCCCTGCCCTACCCACCCTGCCCTACCCACCCCACCCCACCCTGCCCTACCCACCCTGCCCTGTATTGAACACATCCCTCTACCACCATCACCATTATTATTGCCACCATTATCACCATCACCACCATAAGTAGATCTGGCGACCTTAGAACTGACCAAGTCTTAATGGTTAGCTTAGTTTGGGTTGGGAGTGTTAAGACTGTTTCATGATCAGTCAGTCAGTCAGTCACATCCTCGTTTAACAACCCTCACTATTATTGTTTACATAGACAACGTTCGCGTGGTTGACTGACCGACAGAAAACAGCTGAGAAAAGAAGGCAAAAAATGTAAAAGACGTTCTATAAATAACTCCAAAGACAATTTCCCACAAGAATGACTCAATGGAGAAAGTTTCCGTACGAGAATGACTTTGATTTTTTTTTTCACGGGGAATTTCAATTTGGTCATCACACGCCTCGAGTCTTTGTTATTGTTGTGTTTTCGGTTTTAATTTTATGCCAATCAGAAGGAGTTGTGACGTCATCGGTGTTCGTGTACGGGGTATCCGTCTTGAGAGTGTTGGGGAGAGTAACTTAGGGGTGAGTACAGGTAGTGGGGTTGGAGGGGAGGGGAGGAAGGGGGGAGGGGTAGGTGTAGTGGGAAGATCTAATCTGACCTTCTAAAGTTTAAACGATGAGCTATTTTGGGTACTGAAAATGTCAACCTGACTGCTTCTCTCTCTCTCATTCTCAATAAACTTCCGCAGGTAGATCATTACCGACAGGTCAGACAGGTGTGGTTGCAGGTGAGAGTGGTGGTGGTTGGACCGAGGTCAAGTGTACCCACCACCTTCATGTTGATACACTACAGCAGGTGTTGTGTGTAGAGGTGTTATTGAGTGTAGTTATGTTCCTGTTGATGAGGTGATGGTGAGGCTTAACCTAACCTGTATTGGCCCCCCTCTATCCCTCCTCACTCTCCTTCCCTCCTCCTCCTCACTCTCCTTCCCTCCTCCTCCTCCTCACTCTCCTTCCCCCCTCCTCCTCACTCTCCTTCCCCCCTCCTCCTCACTCTCCTTCCCCCCTCCTCCTCACTCTCCCTTCCCTCCTCCTCCTCCTCCTCCTCCTTCCTCCTCCTCCTCCTCCCTCCTCCTCCTCCTCCTCCCTCCCTCCCTCTCCTCCTCCTCCTCCTCCCTCCTTCCCTCCTCCTCCTCCTCCTCCCTCCTCCTCCTCCCCTCCTCTCCTCCTCCTCCTCCTCCTCCTCCTTCCTCCTCCTCCTCCTCCTCCTCCTTCCTCCTCCTCCTCCTCCTCCTTCCCTCCTCCTCCTCCCTCCTTCCCTCCTCCTCCTCCTCCTCTCCTCCCTCCCTCCTCTCCTCCTCCCTCCTCCTCCTCCCTCCCCTCCCCCTCCTCCTCCCTCCTCCTCCCTCCCTCCTCCTCCTCTCCTCCTCCCTCCTCCTCCTCCCTCTCCCTCCTCCTCCTCCTCCTCCTCCTCCTCCTCCTCCCTCCCTTCCCTCCTCCTCCCTCCTCCTCTCCTCCCTCCCCTCCTCCCTCCTCCTCCTCCTCCCTTCTAGGCACCCGTGATGACAACAACGTGTTATCTCCGCACTCAAGGGCAGGCTGGGGACTGGGGAGGGGAGGCTGTACTCTGAGAGAGAGAGAGAGAGAGAGCGCGCGCGCTGTTGCATTCCTCACTTTCTTTTCGTTCAGGCTTCACCCCTACTATACTCCCCTTATTCCTCCTAGGTCTCCTCTCTCCTTCCCTCCAACACCCCTCTCCTTCCTCCAACACCCTCTCCTTCCCTCCAACACCCTCTCCTTCCCTCCAACACTCTCCTTCCTCCAACACTCCAACACCCCTCTCCTTCCCTCCAACACCTTCCTCTCCTCTCCCTCTCCAACACCCTCCATCATGTGGGGGAAGGCAGGGATTCCCAGGTGGATCGTGGTCAGGTAATGTAAGGAGCCTTGTCGAGGAACCCCCGAGGCTGTCTGACTCACGCCCTGGCTGACTCTGGTGGTCTGGCTGACTTTTGCTGTCTTTTGAATAACTGTCTGGCTATCTGTCTGGTGGCCGGTGGCGTGGTTGTGAGGGAAAGTGTGGTGGGGGGGGGGTGTAGAAAACGAAGTGAAGGTTGAGCACTTGGCTTTATTATTCCGCCCGCCTCCGCCCACCTGCCACAGTTCACCTCCGTCCACCTCCTCCAGCCCGCCCACCTCCGTCCGCATGTCCTCCCCTCTAGCGGTGTCGACCAGAACTCCCACCATAATTGTGGCCTTTTTGAACGCTGATGAGAGGTAGGGAGAGCGGGGAGAGGTAGGGAGAGCGTGGGGGGAGGTAGGGAGAGCGTGGGGGGGAGGGGTAGGGAGAGCGTGGGGAGGTAGGGGAGAGCGTGGGGAGGTAGGGAGAGCGTGGGGGAGGGGTAGGGAGATGTGGGGAGGTAGGGAGAAGTGGGGAGGTAGGGAGGAGCGTGGGGAGGTAGGAGAGCGTGGGGGAGGTAGGGGGGGGAGCGTGGGGGAGTAAAGTAGGGGAGTGTGGGGGAGGTAGGGTGGTTTAGGTAGGGGATGGGAGAGGTAGGAGGAGCGTGGGGAGCGTGGGAGACGTAAGGAGAGCGTTGGAGAGGGAGGGAGAGCGTGGGAGAGGTAGGGGGAGCGTGGGAGAGGGAAAGGGAAAGGTGGTGTCCCTGGGTAGGTTAGGTGGGTACAAACTAACAGACAGACAAACTCGACATTAACATGCTACGCTCATTCCCAACACAGGAGGCCAGGCATAATGAAGCGGTGAGGAGAGAGAGGGGGATGGAGGGAAGGAAGGGGGTATGGCATATAAGGTAAGCCTTACACGTACAGTACCTGGGAGAGATTCATTCATTTTGCTAATTACGAAACTAGTACAGGTATAGCTTACAGGGACTAGGGGCGGATACAGGTACTAGGGCAGGTACAGTTTTTTGTTGTTTATTTTTTACTTATTATTATTTACTTCACACACACACACACACACACACACACACACACACAACTATTGCACCACCCTCGTCATCGCCACCTCCTGCCACCTGCAGTCCCTCACCCACCTCGCGCAGTCCGCCACTGCAACAAAATTCAGCCCATAAGAGCCCACACCGATAGATATAAGAACAGCACCATCCCATCTATTGTTGAAATAATACACAACTCCAGATTTATGTACTGTACAGCCCTGTAAATGTATTCAACGCATATTATATCATTGTCTAAATCAAATGCAAGTCTGTATATTTTCAGCCACCGGCTGCAACTCTATTAATAAACCGTTTATTATTATTATTTATTATTATTACACACTCACTCACTCACTCACTCACTCACACACACACACACTTTCTCCATCCAGGTTTTTGAGTCAAGGATGATGGCGGTCAAGGCTTGTCTGTGTTTGTCCGTCTGTCTGGCTGTCCACCCTGGTCATCTACAGACCACCTTTAAGTAAACACCTGTAGTGGCTGCGTCAGGAGTTGTTCATACAAAGTTTTTTTTGTCACGTTTAACACCTGTCTGTCTGTCTGTCTGTCATGACACACACACACACACACTTTTCTACTTGTACTTAACTACTTAAAGTGTACTATTTTCTCTACCTCTTCTAAGTGTTCTCTACGACCTCGCACTCTGTCGTCACGGCGTGTGGGATAACACTGTATTTACCCCCAGACGTGAAAGTCGGCCTCGGGTAATTGAAGACCTCCAGCCAGGTGACCCTATTTATTGCCCCCTAAAAAATAATATCACGACGTGGCAACTCTTATGTTTTTCGGCTGTAGATGCCAATTAGTTATATATTTATTATTGTTTATTATTATTATTATTATTATTATTATTATTTTTATTCTTTTCTTCGCTTGAGGTAAATGGTATTTTTATTTATTATATAGGTCTTATGATGGGTGGGGTGAAGGTGAGACGGAATCTGTGTACGCTCCACCCCCTCCCTCCCTCCCCCCCCCCGCCCCTCCTCCCCCCACCGTCTGCTGGAATGAATGAGTTGAATGGCATGGAGGGGTGGGGAGGGGTGGGGAGAAGAGAACAGAAGAGGAAGTGAAGGAACTGAGGGATGGTAACGGGGGATAGTGGAAGGGGAAGAGAGGGAGGGTGGGGGAGAGGGGAAGGGGTGATAGCTAAGAATGGCAATAGGCTCTTAATATCCCAACCCAAGAGAGGGGGAGGAGAGGGGGTCAACCTTGGGATAGGTTGTAGAAGGGGGGGAGGCTGACCGTGAATGGGAAGGTCGCCAATTCACATTTTGGGTGAGGTTTAACGAGGGACCCATGCACACCGTGTAACCCTGAAGTATCACCATCTGTGTGTTTACGTAAATAGTTTATAAGTACGTAGTGTATAAGTAGCTATTAAGTTTAAGTAATTTTGAAGGTAACTTTTTTTTTCTTTGTAGGTGAGTTTTGTGCTGGGTGTAACGTCGTGGGTGTAGAGGGAAGTTTTATAGGTGTAGTGTGTTGAGTGGAGGCGTTCACGAGGCCAGCTACACTTTGGTGGGCCAGGCGACGCCGTACAGGAAGGAATCACTTGTACTTTACCTATCCTGGTGACACCCAGCGCCTGGTACATCTACACACCACATCTGTTTACCAGTACAAGCACACACACACACACACACACACACACACACTACTTATACTGCACGCGCACACATATACACATACTGGGTGTCTAATTCATTGTGTGTGTGTGTGTATGTGTTTGTTTGTTTGTTTCGCATCTTTCATCATTCCTCTTTTGACCAGTCATCCTCCTCCCTCACCATCTCACACTGGCACCATCCAGGGGGTTGGTGCCCAAGGGCGAGTAGTCACTACGTTGTTACTCTTGTTTTCCTAATTTGCATATTATCAATTAACTGTTTTCGCTGTGAGAATGTGTGGCCTTAACCCCTTCCCCCACTCACCCTCCCCCACTCACCCCTCCCCCACCACTCCCCTCTCCCACTCACCCTCCTCCTACCCTCGTACCCCCACCCCCCAACAGACGTGCCCCCCTCATCACCTCCCTACCCCCCCTCTCTCTCATCATAGCTTACACTCGTCACCTCTCCTCCCTCACCCTCCCCAACCTATGTCTTTCTACAACCCTTCACTAAAGTCCCCCCACCTGTATCATGAACCCCCCGCGACTGGAAGCAATGTTGCGTAGGATGGTTAGGTTAGGTTGGGCGGCCAGCTCGTCGTCATGAACCGCTACAGGAGAAAGGTGACTTTATCTCCGGGTTCTCACACAGTCTGTGATGCTGCGGGCGGGAAAGCTGTGAACTTCACCTCCAGTAGCATCCAGTTGTGACGTGACAGTGGTGGTGACGTGACAGTCGTGGTGATGAGTGACGGTGATGGGGGCATGGCAGTGGTGGTGATGGTGGAGACGTGACATTGGTGGTGGTGAATGAGTGGGTGGTGATGGTGATATGAGTGGTGGTGATGATGGTGACAGGATGGTGACGTGACAGTGATGAAGATGGTGACGTGATAGTGGTGACCATGACATAAGTGGTAATATTGGTGGTGGTGATAATGGTGACCCTATCTTTCCTCGCTGTGTGGTGAAGGCGACCGACCGATCACTGTCACAGCCCTGCCCACAGTGACACAGCCTTACTAGTTCACTGCAGCTGTGGGTGTGTGTACGGTGGTGTGTACGGTAGTGACGGGACTATCGGTACTACTACTGATACTTACTGCAGTATAATGATGGCGATAATAATGGTGATAAACTACAACTACTTATAATAATATAAAATTGTTATTAATAATTTTGTCAATAGGTAGACCAAACTCCGCCTTTCTCGACCTAACTAATGTATGTTTTACGTGAGCGAGGGAGGAGGTGTTCCTTGTACTGTAATTACCTGTGTGATATACTTTCTACTGAGGGAGGTCTTCACTAGAGAGCCGGATGTGTGTGGGTGCTGTGTGGTATGTCTAACACAGTCACTAACACGCCATCACATCATCACTACATCATCACTACGCCATTACCTCACCACCGCGTCACAACGTCTCCACCTCGTCACAACGTCTCCTCCTCGTCTCCACATCATCACCACGTCATCAACTGCTCACCACGTCATCACCAGCCGAGAGTGATGACCCGGAGGTTGGGGGCTGCGTCTATAATATTCATAATTTCACGCTTACTTAAATCACCGTAATTATAGCCCCTTGTTTGTTTGTTTGTTTGTTTGTTTGTTTGTTTATTTGTCTGTATCGCTACCCTTGAGGGAGAGGGAGGAGGGGTGGTGGAGGGAGGTAGGTGGAGAGCCTGGATCGAGGGAGAGAGGGAGAGCCTTGATCGAGGGAGAGAGGGAGGCAGGGAGAGCCTTGATCGAGGGAGAGAGAGGGAGGTAGGAGAGCCTTGATCGAGGGAGAGAGGGAGAGCCTTGATCGAGGGAGAGAGTGGGAGGTAGGAGAGCCTTGATCGAGGGAGAGAGGAGGTAGGAGAGCCTTGATCGAGGGAGAGAGGGAGGTAGGAGAGCCCTTGATCGAGGGAGAGAGTGGGAGGTAGGAGAGCCTGATCGAGGGAGACTGAGGTAGGAGAGCCTTGATCGAGGGAGAGAGGGAGGTAGGAGAGCCTTGATCGAGGGAGAGAGGGAGGTAGGAGAGCCTTGATCGAGGGAGAGAGGGAGGTAGGAGAGCCTTGATCGAGGGAGAGTGGGAGGTAGGAGAGCCTTGATTGATTGGGAGGAGGGAGGGAGGAGGGTCTTGATTGAGGGAGGGAGGTAGGATAGCCTTGAGAGAGGTAGCTGATCCTTGAGGGAGGGAGTAGGGAAGCCTTGAAATGGAAGGACCAGTGCAGTGGAACATGGAGGTAGGTTAGGTTGGTGTTAATCTGGAGGTGAAATAAGTAATGGGGGCTCAACTGCAGGTGGTCAATATTGTCTACCTGGGCGAGGAGCCTTGGGGTGTGTTGACATGGTAGTCTTAACGGGCTCCACCTCTGACGCCTTCCTCCTACATCCTCCTCCTCCTCTTCCATTCTCCTCCTCTTCCATTATCCTCCTCCTCCTCCTCCTATCCCCCCCTCCCCTTCCATCCTCCTCCCCCTCCTCTACCACCCCCCTCCTCTACCACCCCCTTCTCGATAATAAAAACATGAAAAATAAAAGACTGACGTAATGTGAGAGATTAAAACTGACATTTAAAATATTATTATTATTATACGGAATGTCTGGGTATATCATTGTCTTGTGTGTGACTCATACGAACACTCAAACTGACTCGGTGCACCAGAGAGAGAGAGAGAGAGAGAGAGAGCCAGCAATACTCGTCTACCTGGTGAGGTGTTACCTTACCTATATTAGCCAGGTGCAAACCCCCTTACCTACCTGGCGATGGTAGTGGTGACCAGTACTGCCCAAGGGAGAGTTTAGTTCCCGCCTTACCTGTTGGCTATACGAATACCTTCCACACCAGGTACTGCAGCGGCTCCCTCTCTCTCTCTCTCTCTCTCTCTCTCTCTCTCTGGGTCGAGTTACCTCAGATACGACAATTATCTGAACCTTCATACACATTCGTGTGATATTTTTAGATTAAAGATACACAGCCACAGACAGACCATCTTACACCTGACAGTTGTTGGCTGTAAGAGCTATCCCCCTGGGTCCTGTTTTTAGTACAGGAACTAGAGAAATGAACCCTGACCACACTAGATATAACCAGTGTGAACAGGAGTGGGGGGGTCAGGAGAGAGTTGTCTGCGGGGTCCTTTTTATTCAGTTGGATGGATATATTGATAGATTTATACAGTAAAATTGTCATATAAGTTTACAGTGTTTGTTTCAAAATCCCAATATATATATATATATATATATATATATATATATATATATATATATATATATATATATATATATATATATATATATATATATATATAACTCCTACACACTAGCTACAACAACTATGGGTTTAGACCAGTAGGAACAGACTGCCTGGTTCGCCTTCAATATTAAATACATGTTGGTGGAGTGTTCTATAGTCAGGGGAGACGACAGGAGACAGACAGCTCTTCAGGGGACGATGGTTCCTACCGTAGCAGCCTGGCCTTGGTTCTCAGAGTACACGGTTAAATTCCAGAGGATGAATCTTTTTTGCAGTTTATTGAAGAGGCTGGCCACCCCCCACCCCCTTCCTCTCATCCATCTTCCACTCCCTCCCTCCATCCCTACCTTTTTTTTTGTAGGGAAAGAAGGAATGCAGGAAGATTAGAGGTGGGGGAAGGAAGTTATAGTTCGGAAATTAAAGAAATTCAGGAGGAGGTAAGAGAGGGCGGGCTGACCGCCTAGCTAAGCTAATAGTGTGTTAGGGTTGTGTCATGGGTTAGTTATTGTCTGCCGGTACAGGCACTAGACAGCCTACCCTGTCCCATATATGGGTGTTTTAAGGGCCTTATTTCATATTCCGCCGACCCTACTGGCGGATGCTGGTCTAGAGAGGTTGTCTATTGCCTGGCCGTGTAGATCGGGGTGGTAATGGACCTTTTGAGATTTCGTAGCTTTTTGGGAACCATGTATGGTTGTTGTCGTTATCTGGTGGGAGTCTTTGAAGGAGTTCTTGCTCTGATCGTTCTATCTTTTGCCAGATTCTGCTGGCCAGGGTGTGCAGCTGCTGGTTGATGGGTTTCATTCTCAGGTCTCTATGTATCTCGGCTGTGGTTCTGGTGAAGGGGTATCTTTCACCTGTGACGAATCTTAGGGCTTCATTTTGGACCACCTGTAATTTTAATATTTGAGTGGTGCTCATTGCATGAAGAGGTACTGCTGGGTAAGTTAATATCGGTGTGATAAATGATGTCACCAGGCGGAGTTTAATTTTCTGCAGGATTGTCTTGCCCTTGACCTCAAGTTCGGCTGTAGCTTTTTCGTTGAATAAGTCCCACTCCCCACCCCTACCTCTCCCACTCCCCTCACTCCCACCTCTTCTCCCACCCCCACCCCTCTCACTCCACCTCCCACACCCCTCACACCCCCTCCCACCCCCCACCCCCTCTCCCACCCACCCACAACCCATCCCCTCCTCCCCCCTCCTAGCTTTTCTACTTAAAAAATGACATCTTTTATACTTTTTTTAATTATAGTTTTAAATATAATAACTCAAGGTTTTATCTGTTATTATACGTTATATAATTTTTCGATATAAAACTCCTTAGGTGAATAGAGCGTCACACAACCCTTGGGACGCCAGGTGAACCACACGCATAATCTCACTCAATCTATTCTGCCGAGGACGCTAGGGTTGGGGAGGGAAGGAATGGGATGGAACAGAGAAGGGGAGAAAGGGAAAATAAAGAAAAGGGCAAGAAAGGGAAAATAAAGAAAAGTGCAAGAAAGGGAATGGGCTGGAAAAGAGAAGGAAGGTAAAGGGAAGGAAATGTAAAGAAAACGGAAGGTAAAGAAAGGGTAAGGAAACGATCAGAGTAGTATTGTCTCTATCATTTAAGAGAGAAAGTTAGTGGGGGCGGAACAAGAAAAAAGAGTTTAGCGCAGACAGCGTGGCGACCCTCGTCTCACCACTTCTCCGGATCAGGTTAAGTAGATAAGGTTTCCTGTGCAGGTAAACTGTAGGAGGAGCAAGCTCTTCCCCGTGGTAGCGGCGGCGGCGATTTTGCCTTACGACCTGACCTTACGACCTGACCTGACCTTACGTCCTTACCGTACGATCTTTTTTAAAACCTATGTGCAGATCTCTTCCTAACCTAACTTTGTAGCTAGGATGTAAGAATGGAGGGCAATACTGTGAGGTGAGGGTGGCAGGGTGGGTGGGTGCGAGAAGAGATGAGGGTGGCAGGGGTGGGTGCGTGCGAGAAGAGGTGGAGGGTGGCAGGGTGGGTGCGTGCGAGAAGAGGTGAGGGTGGCAGGGTGGGTGGGTGCGAGAAGAGGTGAGGGTGGGTGCGTGCGAGAAGAGGTGAGGGTGGCAGGGTGGGTGTTTGTTCGTAAAGAGAGAAAGTGTGTGTGTGTGTGTGTACATTCGTAATGAGAAAGAGAAAGGAAAAGAATGTGTAGTGTGAATGTACTGTATGTGTGGATGTATGTCAGTCTTTATCCTATCGTGTTAATTATCTATTTATTTAATCACTTTATGGTATACAAACCACTTTTAAGATTCACTATTTAACAAGAAAAGCATTACAACCAAAAATATCTAACACAACAGCTTGAAATCTTCAGCATTTAAGACAATTGGCGATTTTTTCCGTGTTCAGACAAAGGGAGAGTCACCGACCGAGTCACCGACCGAGTCATGGGGGATCTTGTGCACAAATAACATGGTTCATTGACTCTTACTCTACGGTGTTGAGAGTCATCCAGCTCATCTCTCGACAGTGTGTGGATGTGTTAGGTAATGTCTCGATAGTGTGGATGTGTTAGGTAATGTCTCGATAGTGTGGATGTGTTAGGTAATGTCTCGATAGTGTGGATGTGTTAGGTAATGTCTCGATAGTGTGGATGTGTTAGGTAATGTCTCGATAGTGTGGATGTGTTAGGTAATGTCTCGATAGTGTGGATGTGTTAGGTAATGTCTCTGGATAGTGTGGATGTGTTAGGTAATGTCTGATAGTGTGGATGTAAGTTAGGTAATGTCTCGATAGTGTGGATGTGTTAGGTAATGGATAGTGGGATGTGTTAGGTAAATGTCTCGATAGTACGTGTTGTGTAATGTCTCGATAGTGTGGATGTTAGGTAATGTCTGGATAGTGTGGATGTGTGTTAGGCAATGTCTCGATAGTGTGGATGTAAGTTAGGTAATGTCTCGATAGTGTGTGATGGGTGTTAGGTAATGTCTCGATATAGTGTGTGGATGTGTTAGGTAATGTCCGATAGTGTGGATGTGTTAGGTAATGTCCGATAGTGTGGATGTTATTAGGTAATGTCCTCGGGATAGTGTGGATGTGTTAGGTAATGTCTCGATAGTGTGGATGTGTTAGGTAATGTCTCGATAGTGTGGATGTGTTAGGTAATGTCTCGATAGTGTGGATGTGTTAGGTAATGTCTCGATAGTGTGGATGTGTTAGGTAATCTTCCAAGAGTGTGATTATGTTGGATAATTTTTCAAAGGCGTGGATGTGTTGGATAAGAGTGGATGTTGGATAGTTTCTCAAGAGTGTGGGTGTATATAGGACGACCACTGATTGTGATGGAAGTTGCAAAAGCCAGTTGGCAAGGGAGGGACGAAAGAAGTTGTGGTGGACGTGGGCGGGCCTACCTGCCTACTGCTAGAAAGTGAAAGTGTTGGAAGGACTCCAGCACAGCTTCTCCGCTTACACCAGCAACACGCGGAACAAGAACACGCTCGTTCACAAGTAGTAATTCCACCTTATACCGTCGACAGAGACAGTTGGCGGGGGTCTGACTTTCCTTCCTCACGCCACTTTACTTCCATTACAGTCGTTTAATGGTGTCGGTGATTACAGTATTGTGCTGCTGCGAGTAGTCTTTTATATGGTTAATTTACGAGTGAATAAGTCCCTTAAACCAGTAATGGATGCATACTTTGGCAATGATATACAGTATATATATATTTTTTATCCTCTTTGCCACTGATCAGCTCGTTAGCCGGGCGGTTGGCCACGTCTGTTACCATGTTACACAGTGCTGGCAAGTACTGGGCATGTACTGTTAGTTCTGAATGAACCTACCTGCTCCAGTGTTGGTCAAGTCTAGTCTTGAAGGAGCTCACCCTCGGTGGCAGATTGTTCCAAGAGCTTACAATTCTCACAACGAAAAAGTTTGCTTTCACAATTTTCTGTACTTGTGGCTTCATAAAATTTGAGTTTGTGATTCCATTGTGGGACGAGCGTCCGCCAGCTCCAGGTATGACACTCGACTCAGTAGTACCCTCTGAGATTTTTATAGACTTCAATTACGTCACCCCTTGCCCGTTTATAGTACAAGTTAGGCGATATAATCTCTGAGGTGCCGTAGTCTGATGGCTCGCCTCTCAACATTTTCAACTAACCGACAGTATCTAGTATATCTCGGGGACCAGACGGGATGACGGTAATCTAGACGGGGAAGCACCTCGCCCTATAAGACCTAGTTTAGTTACTTGATTCACCTTCTCACAATGGGCAGAGAACTTCAGTTCGTTTTCAACATATACACCCAGGCAGGTTAGTCTTACCCGCACTAAGTTTGGAGAAACGTTTACTTCTTATAGTTATTATAGAGGAACGTTTGTCTATTGTATTTGTCAAAAGTTAGAAAGTTGGTGGGTGTCGAGCCTAGTGCACCTCCGCTAAGATGTCAAGTCCCGCATTATATCTGGTGTTCTTGTATTGAAAGTAAATGTTTAATATAACTGTTCGCTCATCTGAGTTATCAAATATCATGAACCAGTTTTGACGCTGACTTCACACATATTATGCAATGACTGTAAATATTGTGCAACGTCTTCTCATATGTACAAGTTCACCTTCGTGTTGAGGATAGCAAGTATCGGAACTTCAGCATTTATAATACTGTATAATGCATTATTTTAATAGTAATGTACCTGTTGTTATATACAAAACATGATGGCAGTTGTCGATGGGTTGGTGTCACTACAGAAGTAACCCTCACAGCTACAATAAAAAGCAGGACATTAAAAAAAGTTATATTATCAAGTTGTACACGATCATTATGTGCTCTTACGGTTGTCCAGACACACCAAAGCGATGTTCAGTGCCCCGCCATACATTATGTAATATAATTATCACTGAAATTATTTTAACAGCCTCACGTATCTATACCGTCAAATTTTCCAATGTGTCTAGTATTGCTGAAACAAAAACCTTACCTTTAACTGTCTCAGGATGATAGTTTTGGTTATAATAAATGATTAAAGTCATTCATAATCACAACTGAACACGTTGCCAGGGAGACAAGTCACTGGCAACAGGATTGCACTTGAGTTTTAAATGAAGTTTTTACCGAAATACAACTCGCTTTTATTGTACCGGATACATTTCTACGTTATTTATTGCATAATGGTAACTTATGCTGTGCAAATTGTGTTCTTTCTCTCTCTGGAAGTTTAGCGTGTTAATCATGTTTTATTAATGTACAAATCCTGTTTTTATTCATGTATAAATCTTGTTTTTATTATTGTGTAAATGGAATCTTAACATGTAAATCCTGTTATTGTCTGACATGAAAGTTAACGTCTAAATCTTGTTATTGCAGGTATAGGTATGGACGACACCTTCGTGATGTTGGCTGCCTGGAGACGCACGCGGCTGCAGGACAGTGTGTCGGAGAGGATGTCGCAGACCTTCGCCGACGCCGCCGTCAGTATCACCATCACCTCACTCACAGACATGATTTCATTCTTCATCGGTGCCATCACACCCTTCCCCTGTGTACAGATCTTCTGCCTCTACACAGGTAAGGTGTTTCTCGCTCGATCGTAAGACTGGAGCCAAAACAGTTTACTTATACAGTGTATCATGGATAATGTCACGGTAGTAACTCATTGGCAGTTTGTACGTTTTTCCTTTAGTTCAGTTCAAAAGGTTTTTCTCCTTTCTTTATAAAAAGGACCAATGCTCAGTACATTATCATGTTACAGTATTATACAGTATTTGGATGTAAAGTGTATACTGTACTGGTGATTATTGTGTTTAACTTAAATCAATCAATCCGATATATCTTTTTAGCTTCACTTCCTACACGACTTTGTGGATTCTGACAAATGCCAGTAGTAGTGTGTGTTGCTGATAACATATTCAAACAACTAACGGGGTGAATAGATTATCCTGGGAAAATGCAAACAAAATTTCACAGTGAATCATTAACAACATCTGCAGTTTCTCAGCCTTGTCTCTCGAGTATAGTACTGTACTGTACAATGGTTTAACAGTAATAGCATCGACTTTGTTCAAAACCCCAGTATAGGTACTCCTGAACATGCTGACGAAGGATCTGTTAACCAAAATTTTATATCTGCATTATTACTTATTCAAATGACTTACAATTTTTGTCATTTTCGGAGTATGACAGTAGGCAATATGATGATCTTAAAGCCCAACTGGAATTGGTTGTCAATACCTATTCCAGTGACCTGGAAGCATGTGTTCTAGATGAGTTTTTGCAATTTAAAGACATTTTGTCTTCTGACTCTGACAGGTCAGTGACAAACATCTCCACTTTGCTGAGGTCCAAAGATGGTATTTTGACAACTGCCTTTCCAAACATTAGTATCTTGGTAAGAATTTTCCTTACCATCCCCATTACAAATTGTGAAGGAGAGAGGTCTTTCTCTACTCTATCTAGGGTGAAAAATCACCTGAGGTCTATCATGGGACAAACCAGATTAAACTCACTTTCATTATTATGCATTGAATCTGGCCTCCTACAATCCCTTGACACAAACAATATCATTGACAAATTTTCCATGAAAAAAGTAGGAAGAATTTATTTTGAAATTCACACAGTTTGCTGTACTTCATGTGCTGGCAAAATTGATTATGCTTCAAGTTAATTGTATTTCTTTCATTATTCCCATATATAAGATGTACATGATATAGAACTAATTTGATTAAAAGTAATGATGTGTCACATTGTGTTGAAATTCTTATTTCTTACATTATAATATTATGATATTATGTAATATTTGATGACATTTGGCCATTGCAAAATAATTACAGTAAAATAAATAAAAAATAATAAATATATATATATACATATATATATATATATATATATATATATATATATATATATATATATATATATATATATATATATATATATATATATATATATATATATATATATATATATATATATATATATATACATATACGGTATGTGTGTGTGTGTTGATTATTGAAATTTTGGGGGCCCACTGATGAGTTTGGCTTGGAGCCCACAAGTAGGTAAATCCGGCCTTGAGCAATGTGATTAATTAACAATTTCCAGATCTCTACTTTTACAGATAAAGTAGTTCTTATTAGCTTTAGTTTCATTATTAATTAATAAGTAGATAGATATTAATTCAGTAAAAATAATGAGATTACTTAGCAATTGACAGAATTCTACTCTTCTATATACTGTACAGTAATACTTGAGTGACAGAAAATTACGAACTTCATAGTTAATATGTATATATAGTTTCTAAGATGGATAAGCATTTTTTCTGTAAATCTTTCAAACATGTTTACAGTAGATTCAGTATGTACAGCAGATAGACACTGCAGGTAAAGAATGAGACGAAACAGTAAAAATATTTGATGACAAAGGTGTGTTGGTAGTTCTTTGTTCAGTGTGTGATGACCTGTTTGTTGCAGGGACGGCTGTGTTGGTAACTTACATCTGGCACATCACCTTCTTCGGGGGTTGCATGGCCCTGGCTGGCCACATGGAACATGGCCAGAGACACGGCTTCACCTGCCGCAAAGTTAAGCCAAAGTCAGAAGCAGGTAAGTGCCTCAGGTACTGCGTATCATGTTCACTTTACTATTAGAGCAAAGTCTTGAAAAAGTCATTGTCAGAGTCTGTCTTTTTCTAATGTTCACTTTACCACATAGTTAAACCAGTCTGAAACAGGTCAGCGCTACAGTCTACAGGCTCTGCAGGCTCTTTATGTAATGCTCAGGCTCATTTATATGTACACTCGCAACAAAAAGTATTGGTGCATACTGTATTGTGAACAATTTGAGACCAGTGACGATAGGTATTGGGAAAGGCGAGTTGTTCCAGCTGTATGTTGGCAGCCTTGAATGTCAGCCATATGGCAACACCTAGTGGAGGGGGGGTTATGAGGATACACTCGCCAACCTTCACGACATATCACAGTGTATACGTATCGTTTCGGAACTCGTCAATCTCACCCTGCACCGATACTTTATGGTGCGAGCACCTGATTCTTGTTTACTTACATCTTTGGATAAGAAATACTGTACTGCTGTAATGGTGTGTTTTGTTGTAGTTTTAACAGTAATTTTAACTCCTAATTAGTACAACCTGGAAGTTATTGAAACTTTTCTGACACGGATTTCCTTCCTTCTGACTCAAATGCAAACAGAATAAATAGAATTAACATTTGGGTTATTGTTTAGGGGGCGGCTCGTTTGTTACCACTTGTTAGTTAGTGTTGTGTTGATGTAAACATCCTTCTGTATAACAATTTACAGATTTTTTTACAACATTTAGGCACCTTACGTTCATCCTCTAACATCATTAGTAATGATGAAATAGCCGGTTGGTGTTGTACATAGCTGCTGTGTTTTATTACATATAAGTGACCACCAATTCTCTCGGCTTATTACTAATTGTAGTTATATGTATCCGTATTCATGTCATTGTAGTGGCTCTGATGAACATTAATTTATGTGGTCAACTTTTGTGGTGAATTAAATTGAGGAGAGGAACTGTACCACAGTGGTAAAGCAAAGCCTGGACCACCCCCGGGTACACTAAAGGCTGGACCATCCATTAACTAGGCATGTACTAAAATTTGGGTGTTTGTGTGCCAAACTGTTTGGCACCAAACATACTCTTGATCTGAAACTTCTTGTCCAGAAATAACCAATACAGTACAGATACAGTATGTGTGCGTGGATGTGAAACTGCAAAGAAGAATCTTGTCACACTGATATGGTTGAGGTCTCTTGGTAAGGGGAACCACAGCCATCTCAAGGCGTTGATCGTGTGGTCACAGGTCACAGTGTTCAGTCAAAATATATTAGTTATCTTCTTCATCCTACAGTACTGTATGCTGTATGTTTCCGGATTGGTTGATTACGGTACTTCTTGTTTGTGTAGTGTCGATAAGTTTTGTACTGGGAATGAATCTTTAAGCTGCCTGAACATGCTGCCATTATTTAGAGTGCTAAGTGAGATGTGCAACGAGCTTGCAGAGCCCCTGAAGATCCTGTTTTGTAAATGCCTGGATGAACAAATGGTCCCCAGTGAATGGAAAGTGGCTTATGTGAGTCCTATCTTCAAGAAGGGTGATCGTCACTCCACGAACAACTATAGACCGGTGAGCCTGACCAGCATAATATGTAAAGTACTTGAGAGTATTATCAGAGATGCCGCGATGGAACATCTACTACGAAACAACCTTGTAAAAGATTGCCAACACGGTTTTATGCCGGGGCGCTCTTGCTTAACACAATTGCTCAAGGTATTGGATATTTGGACCCATATTCTGGAACGGGGTGGTAATATCGACAATATTTACCTAGATTTTGCCAAGGCTTTCGACAGTGTACCCCACGAAAGGCTGAAAATCAAATTGGAAGGGTACGGAATTCGGGGAAATGTCCTAGCGTGGATAGAAGACTTTCTACATGACCGCAAGCAGTGTGTGGTGATTAATGGCACGAAATCGTCATCTGTACCTGTAACAAGTGGGGTACCACAGGGCAGTGTATTGGGCCTGCTGTTGTTTGTTTGTTTCATAAACGACATGCCTGACGTTGTACACTCCTCCATACAAATGTTTGCCGATGACGCCAAGTTATTTAGGGAAATCAAGAACCAAACGGACTGTGAAGAGCTGCAGAAGGACCTCTGTGGGCTCCAAGAGTGGTCGAAGACATGGCTGCTGAGATTCAATGTCACGAAGTGTAAGAGGATGCACCTGGGGCGTACCAACGGTAAGGAGGCGTATCATATGTCCCAACGGGATGAAGAAACTGCACTAGTTGAGACTGTGTGCGAGAAGGACCTAGGTGTGTATGTTGACAATGAGCTGAAGTTCTCGGGCCATTGTGAGAAGAAGGTAAATCAGGCAAATAAATTATTGGGTCTTATAAGAAGGTCGTTCAGATATCTAGACGGTCCGTCCCTCGTAACGATCTTCAGAGTGAAGTGCTTCCCCATCTGGAGTACTGTCACCCCATCTGGTCCCCGAGATATGCTAGGGACTGTCAGTTGGTTGAAAATGTTCAAAGGAGGGCCACCAGACTGGTGCCTGCACTTCGGCACCTCAGCTACCCTGAGAGATTGAAGCGCCTGAACTTGCCTAGCTTATACTACAGACGGGCAAGGGTGGGGACCTAGTTGAGGTGTATAAGCATCTCAGGGGGCACTACTCAGTTGAGTGTTCTTACTTGGAGCTGGCGGACGCTCGCCCCACAAGGGGTCACAGCTCAAGATTGAAGAAGCCGCAAGTCCAGAAAACCGTGAGGGCAAACTTTTTTGGAGTGAGGGTTGTAAACTCTTGGAACAATCTACCAGAGAGTGTTGTGACGGCACCGAGTGTGAGCTCTTTCAAGACAAGACTTGACCAACACTGGAGCGGGTTCAGGTACATTCAGGAGCCGGTGCATGCCCAGTATTTTCCAACAGTGCGTGACAGAGTCGTGACCAATCGCCCAAGCGGCTAACAAGCCGATCAGTGGCGAAGAGGATAAAAGTAAAAAAAAAGTAAAAGTTTAGTCCAGGCATGGGCAACCTTTCCTCAGTTATGGGTGACAACACAATTTAGGTATTTTTCTGCGGGTCAACCCACCAAAATTTATATCCTACCTAACCCAAAAGTAATGTGAATATTATATTAGCATGGAGCAGTTTATTGTCACGTCCTTGCGATATTTTCAGTTTACAATCCATCTTTTTTCCCATTTATAAAACAAATCCATCATAATATTTTTTTAGTAATAGGTTAATGTTTCTTGGCATTTAATGCTTGAAAAATTGAAATTACTCGTCAACTATGGGTTTCCGAGTCGCAATTTTAGTGTTATGGTGTTATTCTGGAAGTATTTAATTAGTTAAACCTTTTAAATTTCAATTCCAAGAGAAAAGTTTATTTTGGTCATAAAATTACCAAGATATAATGCTTAATGTTTTGGCGGTTTTGGGCAAAATTTGATTTCGTTTAAAATGTCAGTATATGTACTCCTGAGCATGCCGATGCTGAATCTATGATCCTCGATTCGATTGCAGGTTAATTAGTGGTCGTAATGATTCTTGGATAATTTTCATTACATTATTTCAATGCTAATTACTCGCCAACTATGGGTTTCCGAGGTGCAATTTTTGTGTTATGGTGTTATTCTGGAAGTACTTAATTAGTTAAACCTTGTGTGACCAATGCCTGTGACCCTACTTGGACTTATCCAGCCTTAGTTAATTCCCAAGTGACCCATTGCCACATAGCATTTAATCCACCATACAGATTGTGCCGAAGTTGGCCCATAAACTCACACAATTTAAAATGTTTATATTGTTGACTGTATATGTACTTATTTCACTGTTACATTTTTGTAGTTACGTACTCTTAGGTGATGAAACAGAAACGAATTGTATGTGAAGATTATTCTTTTAACAAATATTGCTTTACTCGCCATAAACTGGCTGCATCTACCCGAACCTCAGGCCACATTAAATAGAATTTCTCAATCACTCCACGGGCCGCACAAACACATGGTCTGGCATGGGCTGTGGATTGCCTAAGCCTGCTTTAGTCAATGACTTTTTACTTCATTCATAATGAATCTGTGAACCAGGAGTGTAATGATTCATGTGAACTACACAAGAGGATATTGATAGAGAAAAATATTTTCCCCAAGAATTGGGAACATGCAAATGTATCTCTTACTCTTATCCTCTTCGCCACTGATCAGCTCGTTAGCCGCTTGGGCAGTCGGTTATGTCTGTTACGCACTGTTGGCAAGTACTGGGCATGCACTGGCTTCTAAATATATCAGAACCTGCTCCAATGTTGGTCAAGTCTGGCCTTGAATGAGCTCACACTCGGTGCCGTCACAACACTCTCTGGCAGATTGTTCCAAGAGTTCACAATTCTCACTCTGAAAAAGTTTGCATCTGATTAAAATGTACAGTACACTCATGGTCAAAAGCTTGCTGCCGTCCAGAATGAAGCAGCATTGACCCCAAATGAGTTGAAACAATCAGGGTAAGTCAGTTTGGAGACTCATTCCCGTGACTCGGTTTCACACCACAGGGAGCCAACTTTTGTCCCCGACTGTACAAGAAATTATAAAATACAGTAATTTATACTCATAAAAACTGAGAACAATCACATATGACCTTACAACGCACAAAATGAAATACAGCTTAACAATTTGGTTTTTGGAGAAAATAATAATTTAACTGTACAATACAGTACAGAGTACTTCATATAGATCCAGGCCCACGGCATCACTGGCCCGAAGACAGGCAACAAAGAGTGGTCATAAATATTTGAGATGAATATGAAACTGTATGTCTTGGTTAATTAGTTATATATACAGTATACAGTTCTGCATTTCTGTTCATGTTTAGTTTGGGCACCTCCTAAATATTAAGTTACCAGATGATAATCAGTTTGCTGTACCAGTACTGAATTTGTGAGTTGTACTAATACAGTAGACTTGAGTACACGTTTTTCATTCTGCTTCTGTTGGAAGATAACAGCATACAGAAGTGAGGGAACAGTGCTTCAGTAGGCTGCAACACCATAGTAGGAGGAGGGCAGAGAGAGAGAGAGCGCGTGGCAGACGGTAACAGCAACATGTGGGTCGACTCGTGATTCACACCAGCAAGTCTGTGGCTGTGCTACACTTTCTCCTCATAATCTTAGACAGCACCACACTCCTTGGCCTGCCCTCACTACTACAGTACATGAATTTGTGAAGTCTTTGAAAATTCTGCATGAAAAGCCTGAGCACTTGTTTTTTTTTCTGTGAGTTTGTTTTTGTTTGTTTAAGTCTGGGTTCATAAGTACACCATTGATTATCTGGTATTTAGAACTGGTAAAATACATTGTATTGATAAATCTTGTTGAGAGGATGGCTTACCAATTGGGCAAGTGTGTGTATTCCCTCACCCCTCCTCACCCTACTTTTTCCCTGTTCTGACCTTCCCTCCCTCTTGGTATAGTGTCACATGTCCTTTTCATTATACAGTACTGTATTCCTTTCTCAGTTGATGATAGCTGCTGTTACCGCAACTGGTGCACTGGCGGCATCAGCAAGTCAGATCCTTGGAACCCACAAGACAACAAACCCCATGCATTTATGCTCTTCTTCAAGAATTATGTTGCACGTCTCCTCAACATTCCTGCCATTAAAGGTGAACTTCAGCTGCTGCTTTAATCCTCTAGTATTGAAGATACTGTATTTATATTTTTTAATTAAGCTTAATCAGGTTAACTCAGTACTTTAATTTGTTTTTGATAACTGATAACTTTTACTTTTATCCTCTTCACCACTGATCGGCTCGTTAGCCGCTTGGGCGATCGGTCACGTCTCCGTCACGCACTGTTGGCAAGTACCGGGCATGCACTGCTTCCCGAACGTACCCGAACCCGCTCCAGCGTTGGCCAAATCTGGCCTTGAAAGAGCTCACACTCGGTGCCATCACAACACACACTGGCAGATTGTTCCAAGAGTCCACAACTTCATTATTTTCAGGATTGTACATTACAATACAGTACTGTACTGTACTGAACTATTTTAAATGACAATTTTATTAAACACAATCCCAAAAAAGAAACTGAAATTGTGCACATATATTTACAAGCAAGATAATTTAAAGAAAGCTGTTAAATATAAAAAGATTACAAATTGATGATTTACTTCGTTTGTTCTTTTAGAAAAAAAATAAGTTTAGGGCAGATAAAGATGTCGTGTCTGATGAGAGGTCTGAATGTACACAGTAAAGAGACACACACTGTACTCAACTAGAGCTTTGAGTAATGTCACAGAACAAGACAAAGATGTGTACATACAAGTGTTAGAGCTTTTGTTCACAGTATAATGTACCAATGGGATGAAGAAACTGCACTATTTGAGACTGAATGTGAGAAGGACCTAGGTGTGTATGTTGACAATGAGCTGAAGTTCTTAGGCCATTGTGAGAAGAAGGTAAATCAGGCAAATAAATTATTGGGTCTTCTAAAAAGGTCGTTCACATATCTAGAGTCTGGACAGTCCGTCCCTCGTAACGATCTTCAAGAGTGAAGTGCTTCCCCATCTGGTCCCCGAGATATGCTAGGGACTGTCAGTTGGTTGAAAATGTTCAAAGGAGGGCATCCAGACTGGTGCCTGCACTTCGGCACCTCAACTACCCTGAGAGATTGGAGCGCCTGAACTTGCCTAGCTTATACTACAGACGGGCAAGGGGCGATCTAATTGAGGTGTATAAGTATCTCGAGGGGCACTACTCAGTCGAGTGTCCTTACTTGGAGCTGGCAGACTCTCGCCCCACAAGGGATCACAGCTCAAGATTGAAGAAGCCGCAGGTCCAAAAAACTGTGAGGGCAAACTTTTTTGGAGTGAGAGTTGTGAACTCTTGGTACAATCTACCAGAAAGTGTTGTGATGGCACCGAGTGTGAGCTCTTTCAAGACCAGACTTGATCAACACTGGAGCAGGTTGAGGTACATTCAGGAGCCGGTGCATGCCCAGTACTTGTCAACAGTGAGTAACAGAGACGTGACCGATCGCCCAAACGGCTAACGAGCCGATCATTTGGTGAAGAAGATAAAAGTAAGTGAAAGTAAGTGTGTGTGCGTGATACTCTGGCAGCGATACATTCATTAATGCCTAGTTTTACAGTAGTAATAAGCATGTAAATAACATTTATTGTCGGCAGCCCTGGTGGTGATGGTGTTCCTGATCTACCTGATGGTGGCTTGCTGGGGTTGCACCATGGTCAAAGAGGGACTGGAACGACGTAGATTGTCTCGCGATGACTCCTACTCTGTTGACTTCTACGATAGAGAGGACCAATACTTCAGGGAATTTCCATACAGGGTGCAGGTGTGTACAACTGTCTGACTCCTCAATTTGTCTTAATTTCTTTTGGGAATATAATTTGTTTGTACACAGTAAACTTAAATAAGAACTTCAAAAATATATTTGGTGTTATATTATAATCCATTTTATGGATTTTTTTGTTTGTTATTGGTAAATTTGTGTGTTTGTAATCATGTCTGTGTTTACAATCATGTCTACGGTAAGCACCTGTTGGCCTTCCTTGTCTTTAATAATATTTCTGTCAGTCTTTCTTTATGATAAGTTTGTAGAGTTAAATCATACTGTACAATTAATTTCTTTGGTAACTTCAGGAAACTTAGTACAAAGGCTGTTAATTTTATTTTCTTCATCACTGATAAAAGAAAAAGAAAAGTAACAGATGTGACCGATCGCCCAAGTGGCTCCTGAATGTATTGTATCTGCTCCAATGTTGGTCAAGTTTGGTCTTGAATGAGCTTACACTCGGTGCCATCTCACTCCAAAAGAGTTTGCCCTGAAAATTTGCTGAACTTGTAGCTTCAACTTTGAGCTGTGACCCCTAGTGAGGCAGGCATCCACCAGCTCCTGATATGAACATCCAACTGAGTAATGCCCTCTTGAGATGTTTATAAACTTCAGTTAATTCACCCTTTTGAAAAGTGTGTCTGGCAGGGTATAAAATTTTCATGGTGAATTTATGATAATACTGTGTAGTCCTTCTATTACTTCATAAACAATGTTGGACATCTGAGAGCTGTTTTACTACAGTGTATTTTGTCTTTTATTAAACTTCTTTTGTCCTTCACACCACAACTGTGGGAAATATGTCGTCACATTAAACGTGTTACTTTTGGGTTGAAAGGCAACATGTTCAGTAAATAGAAAATAATTTCATCCATATACAAGGGGTTACAGCTCAAGGTTGAAGAAGCCGCAGGTCCAGAAAACTGTGAGGGCAAACTTTTTCGGAGTGAGAGTTGTGAACTCTTGGAACAATCTGCCAGAAAGTGTTGTGACGGCATTGAGTGTGAGCTCTTTCAACACCAGACTTGACAAACACTGGAGTAGGTTCAGGTACATTCAGGAGACAGTGCATGCCCAGTATTTGCCAATATTGCATAACAGAGACGTGACCAATCGCCCAAGCGGCTAATGAGCCGATCAGTGGTGAAGAAGATAAAAGTAAAAGAATAATTTAATGCTGCATCCACACTATACAATGTTTAAAACAAATTTTTCTTCATAGGTTGCAATAACTGGAGACTTGAACTACAGTGATCCTGAGACCCAAAGAGACCTGATGGAACTGCACTTAAAATTCGAGAACATGTCTTACGTCGCTGGTCCTCTCTACACCGAGTCGTGGCTGAGAGCTTGGCTTGGCTTCCTTGAGAGAAACCAGGATTACTTGGGAATTAATATCACAAGTGAAGCAGACTTCTGTGCTAATCTGAAAGAGGTATATGAAGTTGTATCTACAGTAGTGTTTGATATTCACATTTGCTATTACCGTAGTAGATTCTTAGCTTGTTGCCAGTTAATTGTTTTTCTTGCTGTTGCCAGATATTATAACTTAGATAAGATGGCCTTGGTTGTTAATAGAAGTACTGATTTAAGGGAAAAATAAGGAATATTAAGATTTATTAAACCCTTACTTACATACATACATAAACTGTAGTAAATGTTAATCAGGTTTAGGGATCTTAAAATTTCAAGTTGCATAGTTATTCCAAGTCATAAAACAACTTCAGATAATAATGGAGCTCTTCTTTCATCATAGTCATAAAATTAGATTCGATTATAATCCCCCCCCCCCCAACTTCCTACACTTCAGTATTCAGTTGTCCAGTTTGTAAATGTGAAATTTTATTCGACTTAATAATGACAGTAACTAGTTAGTGATGACACTGAAGAGGCATAAATTCCTAATGTTTATGACCATTTTACCATCAGCAATATAAAATTAATAATTTAATGATATACTGTAAGTGGAGAAAATCAAAGACTTACTCACTAGTTATGGTCAAAATATAAAGTGCTCTTGTAGTATCTCTCATCTTTTCCTACTTGGAGATTGTCAGTAATCATATACTGTACTGTGCACACACACACACACACACACATGCTCACAGAGTATGACATAGTAACATATAAGCACACACACAATGTTTATATATAATACTGTACTGTAGTAGGTCATAGGCACCTATCAAACAGGGAGGTAATGCTGCCATATGGCATAACAAAAATTGTGACCAAGTCCCAGGTTGCTCATCTGACTTTCTGCCTCATTTACACACAATTGCAGGGTCTCGGTTGTTTCTCTTACTTTGATAACACAACATACAGTAAACCCTCGATAACTCGGCACATGTGGGACTCTGGCCTTGCAGAGTTATCCCAAATTCCAACTTATCGAGGCATTTCCTGCCTCCTACAAAAAAAAAAAAAAATTATCGACCCATATATGTGTACACTATATGTAATTATTAAATGTAAAAAAGTAACGCTTACCAGCACTGCAGGTGAAGAATAAAGCATCATAGTAGGAGATATAGATGCATGGTAGGTGACACGGGGATGGTAGGTGACGCAGAGGCATGGTAGGTGACGCAGAGGCATGGTAGGTGACGCAGAGGCATGGTAGGTGACGCAGAGGCATGGTAGGTGACGCAGAGGCATGGTAGGTGACGCAGAGGCATGGTAGGTCATGCAACTCATTAACTCAGGGTGTGGTGTTTGTGTTGACGACAAGGTTTACACCTCAAACAAATTCACGCCTAGGTGACCCTAAAGCCGGCCATCCTCGTTACAGATAAAAGAAAAGGGAAAGTAATCAGAGACGTGACTGATCGCCCAAGCAGCTAACGAGCCGATCAGTGGTGAAGAGGATAAAAGTAAAAAATGAGGGGCAACCATTATAGGTGATGCAGGTGGCCAGATATGTCGAGATTTCCCAGATAATTTTATATATCTCGGCATTTCCCAAGTTATACTAATAACTTCCGAGACCATATCCATGTGGAGTTATATGAAATTCCGAGTAATCAAATGCCAAGTACTCGAGAGTTTACTGTACTGAATGTCGTTTCTCACTCATGATCTGTTTCATTTATTTTATTTTTTTTTTTTTTCTGTATTAAATTGTTTTATTTTTTTTATTTTTTTATTTTTTATTTATTTTTTGTCCCCAGGCCCCAATGTGGGTTGGTGACCTGTGCCCGGGTGGGCTAATCCCCATAAAAAAAAACTATTACTGTATTGAACTCTGTGTTCTCCATTAGATATCGAAAACCTTACTACTGTACCTGTATATGTAATGTCCTAAAATATTTATACAGTATATACTTGTTTAAAAAAGCAAAACCAAAACATTAACCCTATCCTTCTTCTTCCTAATGTTATGCTTTCTTTTCTCAGATGTATCTATCAGGTCCAGCGAATCCATTTGCCCAGGATGTAAGATTCAACGAGGATGAAACTAAAATTATAGCGTCCAGGTTTATCGTCCAGACACACAAGATCCTTGATGCTAATGCTGACAAAGACATGATGGAAGCATTACGCCAAGTGGCATTAGATTCTAAATATAATGTTACAGTGTTCAATCCATTCTTCATATATTTTGATCAAGTGAGTACAGTTGCATTTATTATTGTAAAGTTCTGTTGCATTAAAGTGGTTATTGCAATGATAGTAATTATTTGATTACAAATTTATGGTAATTTTATTCTTTTCTTTGCAGTACGTGTTAGTAAGAACAACCAGCATACAAGCCATCAGTCTTGCTGCTGGTGTGATGATGGTGGTATCACTCATCTTTATACCCAACCCTCTGTGCTCTCTCTGGGTAGCTTTCTCCATAATCTCCATTGAAATTGGTGTTGTAGGTTACATGACTTTGTGGGGAGTTAATCTGGATTCCATTTCAATGATCAACCTAATTATGTGTATCGGTTTTAGTGTTGATTTTTCAGCCCATATATCATATGCATACCTTGCTGCTAAAGTGGACACTCCTGAGGAACGTGTCGAGGAGTGTCTGTATGCCCTTGGCCTTCCTATATTACAGGGTGGCCTCTCTACAATATTAGGCATCACAGCACTAATTCTTGCTCCATCTTACATATTCATAACTTTCTTCAAGACTGTGTTCCTTGTCATATTTTTTGGTGCTATGCACGGAATCTTTCTTTTACCAGTCCTCCTCTCTCTCCTGGGTCCTGGTTCTTTTAGTAAAAGGAAACCCAAGGATATTACACCACCATCTAAGGCACATGGCCATCCATTCTTTGTGCATGGTCAAGAAATTTCTCCCAATCACATTGACCCCAACAGCCTGAAGATTCCCCGGCCACACAGTGTAACTGCTGTGCACAATGGTGCAGCGGGCTCACAAGTGGGACCTGTAGCTATGGGACGTTCTGGGCCCTTCCTGGCTTCGGGTGCTAATGGCATGCTTGCATCCAACAAAGATGATAGTAATAGTCTAGAAAAAGACTTGGGCCTTGGCACTTCTGGTGAAGAGTCAAGTGAATCGAGCTTGAGCAAGGGAGTAACAACACGGCGTGGTGGTCCAGATGTTGTGAATGGCACTGCAGGACGTCCTGGACTCCCAATATTGGAGGTATATAGTAATAATGGATATATAAGTGACGACATGGAAGCTGAAGAACGACGAGCACAGGAACGTCGTCTAGATAGATATGGCGAGTGGGAAGACCCACGTCGAAGTTATCATGTCCACCGTTCGTCTGCTGATTATTCATCTTCACGTGCACTTCATCAGGAACGTCCCCGCCACTCAAGCTCTCGTGAAAGGAGCGTGCAGCGAAGTGAATCGTCAATAGCACGATATACAACGTCACGTCCATCTTCAGAACCAAGGGGACGACACCGTGACTTCCACTAACAGTGTTACGCTCGGGCGACCATGTGCCATGGCCAAGTGTACAGTGTACATAGTTTAGTATGAATGGACAGGCCCAGCACAGCTAGTCACTGGGCAGAGCCTACCCTTTTTCCTCCTCCCAGGGTACAGTTTTACCCCGCGGATATGTGCCATTCCGCCCACGTTATGACTCTGCCAGTATCCTCCAGTCCTGCGCCATTTTCATTTTACAATCTTCTTAGATTTGTGTTCTTATGTTCTACTAAGAGGATGTAACTGTCATTGATGTGTTTCTTTGACTAATATGAAGGGTTGCTGAAAAAAAAAAAGGGAACTCGGGGGTATTTTAACAGAGGAAATATCAAAATTGAAGGCAATATTTTCCACAAAACATTATAAATGGTGCCTTATTACCGAGATCTATTAAACTGATTCTGATTTGGTAAAATTTTCACCTCAAAATAAAAATGTTGGTGGTTGAAGGAAACAAATTTGAGGATGAACTGAATTTTTCAGTGTTGGTAGTTGTCCGTACAGAAGGAAAAATGAAATGAAATGCCAAAAAATTTTGTCTTAGGGATAAAAAGAAATGTTCATCAGACTGGAAGGCAAAGGAAAATTGTATGCCAGTTTGATCAATATTTTTTTTCTATGTAGTGTCTGACAGTGAATAGTCTTGTGTATTGATGACTAATTGTTTTATTATGTAAATGCAATCTATAAATGCTTCTTGTGCATTCCTCATTGAAGATTATCTGCTCTTTTACACATTTCCATTATCAAGTTCTGTAGTTTAAAGAAATTTTCTTCAAAGAGGAGCTGGGGCACTGGTGGGCTACAGCTGGCCAAGGCTCTAAATCAACCCAAGTTTTTTATCGCATTATAAAGTAAACTGTATCAGTTACCACATGTGTGGGCGATTACATTATTGTGCTGTAAAAATATTTTCGTGAGTTTCTTTTTAAAAATTTTACTTGTGAATATTTTTAACAACTGGACCAGTTGTACTTGATGAATTATTTTATAATACTCCATTTTATTAATGTTTTGTTTTAGTTTTTAAGTTTTTCTGCAATAATAAACTCGAGACATTGTCTTGATTGTACATAGGAAAAAAAAGGTTTTTCTGTTGTGTCCATATACAACTCTACTGCACAATATCAGCTAGTGCTTCCATGTCCTTCATAACAGCTGGCTAAAAGACATAAGTGGTGCTCAAGCTTTTCATTGTTGATGGTGTTAGACACAAAAGTACAAAGTACGGAGATAGAAATCCAGTGAAGTTATGAGTAGAACGAGACTCGTTAAATTTATGTACAGTGCAGTAAATGGTCAGAACTGACATTTCTGTAGTATTTATTGTGAGAGTATGGCAGGATTTCACTTATCTTGAAGATGTCATCCAGAATGTAATTTTATGTATGTAGATTAATAATGTACTGAACTGGCTGACTCATCCCAGTTCATGTAAGGGAAGTCCAAAAAGTGGCTTCTAAATATGATAAAATTATTCTTTTATAACAGTAAATATTTTTGATGACACAGTTTCCCGTAAAGCTCTCGAGGGTACACATTAAAACCTTTTGTTAAATGTGAAAGTTTGCTATAGTGTAACCTCACGAAATTCAGTATTATTAAGCTCTTCTACGTTTTTCATATGTAGTGTTAGTGTCACTAATAAAATAAAAAATCTGACCATTATTGTTGAATCATAAAACCCAGAGAAATAAGTTATATAAAATTTCTAAAATATACAGATATCACTCAGATCTGCAATGATACATCACCACCTCCAGACAGAATAAGATTTCAAACTTCAGCCAAACCTTAATTAGTTTTGTAATGCTAATTACTCACTACTTGTGATTTTCACAACCAATTTTGTTTTTGTTATTCTGGTTATACTTTATTTAAACATGTTAATTTCTAATTCCCAAAATTTTTGGGGGTGATACAAGAACACCAAGGTGTACACACCCCTTACTGTTTTGTTTACGATCTTGAACATTTGAGCTCTTCAAAATATCGTTTTTTAGTGCCATTAAATATTGAGGTAAAAATGCTATCGGATGAATGTAATAAAAGTGAAAAGAAATTATAACAAAATACTTTGGGTAAGAAATGAAAGTGAAGTACAATACACTATATTAGACAGATCTTGTGGCCCTGTTTTTTCTGAATGGTGGGTGATACCCTAATAAATAAAAATCACTGCAACACGTCATCTCAACCCCATGACACATTAATTCCAATGTTTGGTTGTTACATGTCCACATATGTGCTCGATACATCTGTTTTATAAACTAGATTCTGGCATTTGTGTACCAACGTTAGATTGGCTGGTTTCTCGTTCTGTGCTCTTTGAAGACTGAGAATCTAGAGACTTTCTTCTCATTGGGTTAATAATAATATATATATCTATATATCTATATATATCTATATATCTATATATGTGATATAGCACTTGTGTTGGCCCTGAAGAGGGTAACTAAAATCGGAATTGGCCCTCGAAAGGTATGGAGTTTGACACCACTGGTGTAAGGTTTTGCTGAAAGTCACAGTATGGGTACTCCTGAGCTTGCTGATTATGAATATGTGCTCCACGATTCGATTGCAGAGTAATTAATGGCCAAAACAACCCTTGAGAGATTTTACTGACATTTTTCAATGCTAATTACTCATCAACTATGGGTTTCCAAGGTGTGATTTAGGGTTTGTGTGTTATTCTGAAAGTACTTAATTAGTTAAACCCCTTAAATTTCAATTCTGAGAAGAAAGTATATTTTGGTCAAAAATTTTGTAAGGTGTAAGACTTACATTTTGGTGGTTTTGGGCCATGAGTTTGACACCCCTGGTTTAAATGGTCGTAAAATGGGAAAATTGAGGTTGGGTCTTGGGTGCCTGGAACCGATTAGAATAAATCCCATAGGTTTTGTACTTTCGTTATCACACATTCGGCGCGGTCCCAATTAGGCGTGATAACCAAGGGAGGACTGTATTTCATTGTTTATTTGTCTTTTAGAATGGGTTTTTGTTTATAAAATGTCACAGAAGTGACCGGGGAGAATATAATTTACGTAGCTAGAATTCTTATAAGATGGTGATTAATCTGAATATAATCATGCTATAGTTTGCACTAGACAAAAATTTTATTAATCATTTAGTACAATACTGTATTTTGAGTACATGTACAGTACAGCTTTGCCCTTAGGACAGTGTAGCGTGCCCAGAGAAACATTAGGCGCTTTAAATCAATAATCTTAAATTGAATTGCTTTAAATCAACGTTCTACTGTACAGTATTAAGAGCAAAAACATTTAAACACGCACGAACGCTGTGGAAGCCTAACTAAAACTGGCAAAACTTGGGGAAGCTGTGACGTTCCGCGAGTGAGAGGTAGCGCGGCAAGACGAGAGCTTAGTGCGGCAAGAAAAGAGGGGGTGATGTGCTGTAAAAAGTAGTCAGTGACGACGCTAAAAACGTTATATTGAGTCGTCGGGATGTTAATCGAATTATTGGTATATAAAGAGTAGTGACGTTATAACGAAACGTTATCGGAGGCAACGTTAAACAAGGATTTACTGTACTTTTTATCATGACTGTACATTACTTTGACTTCCCCATCTTCCTGCAGTGACTACTTGATCTTTTCTGATCTTTAGCTAAGCATTCACATATTGTTGGTTGCTGCATAACCTTTCAATTTATTATCCCCGAGCTCTTTGCCTTTTTTTTTTGGCCAAATGGTCACACCGAGTGTTATGTACACATTACTATACTGTACTCGGTTATTTGCTAGCTTCCATACTTTTGTGTGCTACTCCTGTACAAAGTCAACCACATTTCTGAGCATCTGTCCGACTGATTGATTGTCTGTCTCTCCAGGTTCTTTATAATGATGATGTCTCTGCATCTGTAACTGTTCTTGTAAAGAATTTTGCTGTCTTAACCTTTTCTAGAATTTTTTTCTTTATCTTGCAATGCCAACATTGAGATTATTTCATTCTGAATGCGAGGTCCAAGATAGTGTTCGTGGATTTCTTCATTTTTGATGCGCTGGACATGTTCGCGCATTGTAGGATCAAATTTAGTAATCATTTCAATTAATCCCAGAAAATTACCATTGTTAGGTTCAAAAAGTCGTGCATGTGTTCCATGAAAAGCAGAGTTGTCCTCGGTTAAATATTGCACAGCTGCTATAATACGTGTCAACACCGATCGCCAATGTTTCTTCATTGCTTACCTCTTGTAACATGTAATCATCTATTGTATTCATTAAACACAATTGTTTCTTAACTCCAATCCATTTTGATAAGTTTAATAAATGTTCATTAAACAACTCGAGACCTCAGTCTCAGCTAAATGCCTCCAGTCTGCATAACCTCCCTTTATGAATTTGAACTGTACAGTTTACAGCAGAAGCAAAAAGTTGCATCAACCTTCTTTGAGTATACAGTATAAGCCAACATCTTTCATACATTTCCCCATTTGGCAATCGTCGCATGTAAAAGTCGTCTGAAAAGTGTTTTCACCATTTTTTTTAAACATAAATTTTACTAGATACCTTAACAGGTCCCTCTTCTACCAATATATCAATTGTGGCCAGTTGACTGGATCACATAGATCTTCCTCAGCATGACCATAAGCGTAGGTAGAACTGTCCATTTTAAAGGCCTTAGTATTTTTTGCAGTACTCCCCCTCTTCCTCAGCTTGAATATGACCCACACTATCACCATCACAGTTGCTCAGGTCCTTTTTTGCACTAGTTTCTGGTGTTTTTGAAAACACATATTTTTCTAAGGAACCTTTCGTTGACATTTCTCTCTCCCTTTTTTTTCTTCCTTTCTCTGCACCCTAGATGTATTTTCTGTATCTATCTCTATCCCTCATGGCCATAGTATAATAAATAAAAAGAGGGCTGTGTACGATAGTAAAATATTGTAATGTACATCAACAATTTCACAAAACACAAATCACGGACAACTGGAGATTCAGAGTTTGGACAACACCGACAGGTGACCGCTGTCAACATCCTCACTCCTCTTCGACAGAGAGCACAGTAAAGAATGACAATGTTCTCAGTCTGGGTGGTAAGATGGGGTGGCTTAATCTTACCTTTAACCTCATTTCAGCAGATGCATTACCTAACTGTGCTGGTCACTAATCCTTCAGGTGGTCTCCTGAATCTGGGTGGTAAGGCGAGGTCAGCCTAACGCGGTCACTAATTCTGGTGTGTGAGGTCAGGGCCGCGGGGCCCCCACTAGTGTGAAGCCCAGGGCGGTCGCACTGGTTGCCATACCCTTGGGACGGCTCTGCCTATAACAGTAATAAAGATGATATCTTACCCTAACTTTACTAAACAAAATATTTGTCTAAATTGCTTCAGTAAATTATTTATCTTTCTGATAATTCTCTAAGTTCAAAGATCCTTTGTAAAGTGTTTCTTTGGACTTACAACTAAAATAAGAGAAGAAAAATCATTTCTTAGGTATAAATGTGTATATTTGGGAAGGTTTTGATCAACTGCCTTCCATATTATGAGGAAAATGCTGTAATGCTTGGTAACCTGTCAAGAGTACACAAATAGTAAACATAATTTTATGCACGTAAGTACAAAACACTCATACACTAACATGTAACTTGGAAATGTTGTAATCAGATGTTAAACATAATTTATACATGGACTCATGTGGTAACAACTGTGTTTCTTGATTAGTCTCCCTAACAGCCAACACAACATACAGTATATTCATCACCATGCAATTTGCTCAAACCTACTTGTGTATCAATGCTGGGCAATACCAATGCATAAGATCTAAACAAAATTAATTCATACTCCTGAATCAAAACTGGCATATTATACATTACTCTGATGCTGTCCACGAATTATGATATGAAAAGGACTACTAATATGGTGATGAATAAAGCATACATATAGAAAATAACCTAGAAGAATCTCTAACAAGAAGAAAACTACTGAAGTAATAAAAGTGGGAATAGCATGAAAGTTCTTTGCTGAATACTGTCCTATAGGATATAACACTAACATGACATTGTGGGCAAGGCATACAAAGGGGGCTTTTGAGTACCTATATACAAATGATAAGATGAGGTGTCTCAGGCAGAGGAGTGGCAGCTGTGGGCAAAATTTCCCTGAGATGACTGTGCAACAATCAACACTGCACAGGTGAGGATGAGGCCACAATCCTATCAGTCACATCTTGAAGCATCCTGTAAGGTGTATCATGCCCTTTTGAATGAGTAGATGCAACCTCTATCTGCCTTGCCAGCAGCTGGTCGAGTAACACCAAAATGTAACAAGTCAGGTTGAGATCGCACTAGACCAGGTACTGTTTAAACTCTTCTCTACAGAAAATCTACCCTAAAATGTTTGTATTCTCAATTAGTTAACATTCACATCAGAATCACTAATCAAGACATACAGTACTGTACAGTGCCTAAAACACATATTGTAGTTGAAGCCTACTTACAACTCACATAGACAACAAGTCTTTTACTGGATAAGCCAACACATAACCTTGGACTGAAAATAGTACTTTTCTGTAAAATTTTAAGTTAATGGATCAAACCTGATAAAAAAAAACCTTCATAATGGATAATTTGCAAAAAATAAAATTTTTATTTATATTTACAGTTTTCTTACAGTGTCCATGAGTAACACCACTCAAACACTAAACTTGGTTTTAGACTTTGTATTGCACACACTTTTCAGCTTCTCAACACACAATATGAAACTTTTAGTCCAGTTTATGGAGGTCTGCAATAAAAAAACACAGCAAGTACTATATATAAAAAGTTTTACTTACAGTTAAAGTTAGCACTCAGTATTTTGTTGAACAGACCATTGCACTCTCTCACCTCATCACTCTACTGGGTTGGGACCAGAGCCCAACATTTTGCTCTCATGTGAGCAGAATCTTTCATTTTCAATTCTAATTTACACTAGAAAATCAGTAATAAATAATGTAAATACATATGTAATTAAAGCTCCACAATATATACGTGAAAGACAAGAGTATACAACACAAAGGAAAATTATCTAGAAGAAATCAAATCACTTTTGGAACATTTTTAATTTACCCTCATCCAATTAATTCTCTATAAATAAATGAGACGAGTTTATAAAGAAATATTTGCTACAATCTTAAAATATGAATCCAGTAATATCTTCTGCCAAACTGAGAATATTACTCTTATCACAATCACAGAAGAGGAACAAGCCATTTTATTGACACATTTTCTGTGTAGTAGTGAACAAAGATGTTACATGCACCAGGCAGCTCTGTGAGGACTGTAATCACTCATTAACAGAGCTTCCTTATAAATTATTTTTTTTTATATTTCACCTTCTGTATAAACCCATAATGTTCAGTGCACCCTTAAAAGAAATATTATTTGCATGTGCTAATCATTATTTTTTTTAATTATTCTATCTTAACACCCATTAACCTAGGTCTCATATCTGATTAAACAAATGTATACCAATACACAAAATTAAAGTCTTTATTCTATATTGAGGACCGGTCTCTCCCTGACATTACCTAAGCTAGTGATAAGTCTGAATGATAACATACTGTTCACATGATGGTAATCTAGTCCTGGCTCCATGACACTTTATTTCTATTAACACAGCACCATGCTAACTGGCACTGTTATCCAGCACTCTTATACAAGGTTATAACACAGCACCATACTTACTGGCAATGTTACCCAATATTCTCATTCTTCCATTGAACTGTCATTTTTACAAGTTTCACTGAGGTTATCAATTATCTTGTTTATCTGGAAAACAGGTTGTTGTCCGGAACTCTCCTCTACGACCTCAACACCACTGTCTGCCAAAGAGGGGCGTGGTCCTGTGAAGTTACTTGTGCTGGTACCACTGCTACAAGCCATCTCTTCCTCACACTCTCCCATATGTTTAGGTATTCCAGAATCCACACAACCAAAGTCTTGTGGCAGGTTCAAGTCAAATTTTGTGCCTGAAGCAAAGTCATTACAGAGTATTTGAAAACAACAACAACAACAACAAAAACTCAATTAATAATTACCAAGACCACTACTATCACTACTGTGACTATTATCACTTCTTCTACTCCTACCACAATCCCCATTGAGACTTCATCTTAAATAACTAAACCACTTACCTTGTCTGTGGTAGAAGAGCAGATATGCTGTGGAGTATTCCTCTTCCCGGGGCTTCTGCCGTGTTACCGAGTCATCATTAAAATAATGCCATTCTCCCGTTACTGGACTACGTGCAAAGGCTGTGTAGTGGCCAGCCTGAGCAACTGCAAATAAATATTACCCTGATAAAACCTTTACAATTTGACTCGGTGCAATCCGTCACTTTTATACTGTACAATTATAACATTCTTTATGCACAAACGATGGTCGCTATACACAGTTGTTTATGATAACTTAAAATTAATAAACTTCTAATGGAATATCATCTGACAATCAGGAATGAGGTCAATTATTAACTGAATTGGAATTGAAGGAAATATTTTTTAAATGAAAAGATTTGAATTTCAATTGATGCGATGAATTGATGTTATTTCAAAATGATAATTCCAAAATGTTGGTGTGGCCAACATATTATTGATATTTTTCAAAGTTTGTTCAACATATCTAAAGTGTGAAACCAATTTCACACTTGAATGTTTTGAAGTAACTAGGTACATTGTTTAATGTGGGAATCCAGTATGACACATTTAATATCTTGCTGACAATTTTGGACAAATATCAGTCAACTTGCCAAACATGAAAAATATTAGAAAAGAACTTCATATAAAAACCTAACCAAACCGTGTTTTTTTTTAATAATGAAAATCAAATACAAAAAATGAATTGGATTGGAATTTGAAAATCACATGAATTGAATTAGAATTTATGATTTCTTTTTCATGACTTGAATTGATAAATTTTATTTCATCATTGGATTTGAATTGGAATTGACCCCATTCCTGCAGACAATATGGAAATGAAAGAACAATAAATACTGTAGAGTATATGATCTGACAAAGAGAGAGCTGTGGTGGATAACAGTCACCAGGAAGTGTGCAGATGCAACTGTTATGACAAGGAAATGATGTTACACTTTGTCCTGCTTGCATTTCTATTTTATGATTAACTTCCATTCCATAAATATTACTAAAGGCGTCATCAACAAGATCCTCCTTTCACTACTGGACGTCACTTTTACTATTCTATTTTGGGATTAAGTGCGACTTGAATTGACCTAAATAATAGATGGTTAAATTTTTTACCTGCTGAATCTGACCAAACTATTCTCAAGACACAGACTGGACAGATTGTGTTGCAGGCAAGAATAATAAAAAAAAGAAAAACGATGAATCCCTTGTGGCGGGATGTCTCAAGTACTTGAAACTCTTGTGACTCTGTAGGGCTTTTGTTCAACCAACCATATATTACATGATGATTCCAAGGTAATTATTACCAGTGTTTAGGCAACATAAATTGTAAAGTAGAGATGGCCAAAGAGTCTGTGACCATGTTAGTCATCATGCGGTAAGTTTTTATTATAAGCTTTGCAAATAACACTGCTGCTTACTTTAAGGTGATTACACATTATGCAAATGACACTATTGCCTGCTTGAGAAGTATGTTTAAGTAAGGTATATTATGAAAAAGTTAATCTATTTTAAAGTAAAAATAGTGCCGAGACACCAGGAGAGAGCATATCACTCACCACCCGTGTGACAGACGTAAGCATAAAGGTTGTACATCTTGCGAGAGCCGTTTTCACTTGCCACATAGTCTGATACATCTAAGCCATCAAGAGGGAAGATCACCTTGTCATCCAACTTTGTGCTCATTGTTCCATGAAACAAAAACCTGGGAAAATATGCCATAATTACAAAAAAGTTTTAACACTGCATAACTGCAAAGGATACAAGAAACATGAAGGTAACTTTGAGAACAACATACATAAAGAAAGTGTGAAGGTTAGAGTGGTGATAGTATTGAGGAGTGTGTGAGAGTTAGCACTATATGGTGGTGTGTGAGGGCTAGTGTGGTGTTAGTATGGAGGTGTGTGTGTGTGTGTGTGGACAAGAACACCCTAAGGAAAACATCAACAATGATGTGAATGTGCACAAGATTTAATTTATACACATGGAGGCCAACTAGATACAAACATATCGAGAATGTTTTTAATTTAGGTTTAGTTGGGGACACTGCAACAGCACAAGCGACCACTCACCGCTCCAAATGAATGATGAGGTAGGGAGGGTAACGCCACACAGATATGGTCTTTGTAGCCGGTTGTTTACGCTCACACTTGGGGCAGAACCACGAGTCAGTCTCCTCTAAGGTCTCACTGTAAGTAAAGAGACAGATATATTGTTAATACCGTGAGACTCCTGTCGAGTAGAAACACATGCAGAGGCATACCCAGGAGGGGGGAGCAAGACAACACAATAAAAATAACTGCATCACAAATTGAATGGCAAGCTATTCACGCACATACAGAAAAATATTAATTATCTCGTATTTCAACAACACCTCGGTATATTTCATTCAAAGTTCGCTTCCCTCAATGGCAAATTTCTGGGTACGGCACTGAATACAGGTACAGTATCCTTTGTTTAATAATGGGGTCGCGTCCCCAAAAACCGTAGCGAGGGATATCATGGACTATTACCCTTTGGAGATGGCATGTTGTTATTGTTACATGTAATGAAACTATAAAATAAGAGCCCACGTATTAGGCGTATAATCACTTGCCATACATACACACTCATGCTTTTAATTTTTCTATCTTATAGTTTTACATTATATTTTCTTTTCTAAGCCACATTAAAGTATTGTAATAACCTGACTCCAACTTTTATAATTTCACTACATGTAACAAAGGCACCCTGCTATCTCACCTCAACCCAGGTGCTCCCCCCATCAAAGAGCGTCAAGTTATCGCTAAAGAGAATTTTGACCTCGACTTAAGTGAGAAAGTGTCACATTTTTTATTGCTAAGCAAAATTAATGTTTAGTGAATTAATGTTAAATGAGGGATACTTATATACTATACTTGCACTGTCTATAATTATATACTGTGTACCTGCATTGTCCATAATATATGCTGAACTCTACTGTATCTGCAGTATCAATAATGTACATGCTGAAACAACTGACTAAACACCTATCTATCTACCTAATACTTCCACAAAATTTTATCTTACCTTTGTGTGAAGGCTCGTAAGCAATCATACAAAGTGAGAGGCACATTTTGCCGCATATCCTTCAGAGTGGGGTGATCAATGGTTGAGGCCAAGATGTGGCACTGAGCAGGAGTGAGACTTGTGAAGCGAACACACAGTGTATCACCGGCCTGCAGAATAACCTCAGACCCACCCAGTACTTCACAACCACGACAATGTGAAGAAAACAGGCAGCGGGAACAATTATATCCCTGAAAAAAAAAAAAAAATTGAAGGTAAAATTTAACGAGATGTTAAATGTATATTTTTCTTAACCCTGATAACACTTATGATGTAATATAAAAAAATTTCGAGTACAGTATACGTGCAAGCACTCCTTATTTTTAAGGCAATTCTCTAATACTGTATGTATTAAAACTGTAAATATTTCACCGTCTTTATAAATAACCTACAATCTAGGAACTTTTTAATCTCATTCCATCAACATTTCTTTACTTAAAAAACACTCAAATAATATTTCAAATAAATTCAAAGGATAGATATTGTTGCTGCTGGGTGATGTTAGATAATGCGAAGTGACATGAACAATGTTAAAAACATCCTAGGGTCTTGTTATGGATGGGAAATAGCCACAACAACACACCAAATACAGCGGTAACAATGAAACAATGGGAATAAATTAAGATATAATTTGGGTTTGCTTTTAGTGCTAGCAAAAAATATTACAGGTGAAAAAAAATTAAGGAGCAAACTCACTCTTCTATCATCAAACAATGAGAAGTAAACTCACCCTTCCATCAACATACAACAGGGAGTAATTGGTGTCAGGAGGTATTCTGAATGCCAAGGTGCGGATCAGCGATGCTGGACTTAGCCGAGAAGGAAGAGCCAGTAGCCCAGGGTGACCCATGAGCTGCATACATCTCTTGTTGTTGTTATCACTCTCTTGGTCCATTCTAAACACCAACGGCACACGCAATAATCTAAAACAAAAGTTGTATGTTCATTAGGTCACTATTTGCTCAATATATAAGAACTGATTCATCCCCAAAATAAATTCATCACATTTCTTCTGGTTCATATCTTATTGTCAAGGAATTCAGAGTCTTCTACAACTGACAACAATGGCTCCTCCAACTACTGTAGAAAAAAATTTTCTGAGACAATTCAATCAGGTTTTCTAATGCTGGAGGAACATAACTTTTATTATAAAAGGTAAACTGCCTTTATTAACAGCATCCTCTGGACGTGTACAGTTCTTAATGGATTGTAGTAAAATAGGTAATCTGTTAATTTCCTGAGCAGTGTACTATACTGATGTTTCTAATCTCAAAATGTATAAAATATATATTCTGTACTACTTTACCCGTTGTTATCAATTTTATAGACTAATACATGTTTAAAATTTCTTGTTTTTTAACTGTCTTTCTTTGTTTCTATTTTTCACTCCATTCTATGACTGGCTAAGGTCTTCCTCAGAGGGTTGGACTCAAATTGTAATGGTAATATCTTTAATCTACTGTATTTTCATTCTAACAATGTATCTTCAGTGTACACTGGACCTTCAATAAAGATTGATTTTTGGTTCTTGAAAACCTTAATCATTTGTAAATCATTCTTTATTGAACTTTACTTCTTATGGTACATATGGGATCACGAAAAAATTTAAATTTATCAAAACATAACCTGAAAGATTACCGAGTGTTTTAGTACGAGCGTTTAACTTTAGATTTTGTTCAAATTTCATATACTGTAAAGTTACAGTACTGTACTGTACTGTACTGTACTGTACTGTACTGTACTGCACTGCACTCCTTGATATGCTGGTTATGGGCCTGGGTTGAAAAAATTTAAATGTGATTAGGTAATTAGTATTAATTAGTGACTCTTAAAACAATTAGAACACATTTAGAATATTTAAAACACTAATGATGCTGTGCCTGTAAATCTTAAATCACATTTTATATGTTTAACCATTTAAACGTTATTTTCACTTTCCCGATACAAATACATGTACACTTAACAATTCTCATAAGAATTTTACTCAATTAATTGAATGAAGAACTTAATGGATTCTGTAGTAATAAACTGAGTCCTCTCAATACACAAGGGGTTTTATAGAGGCTATGTCACCTCTGTCAGACCTGAGGAGACTTGGAGCTTATGTAAAAACAAATTAAGAATGCCATCAATCACCTCTACTGTGCATGAGAGATCTGAACAAATCACTTGTATGAAAACGATAACGGTTACATTTGGATAAATAAATAATCCTCAGAAGTATAAGTAAATGCAAAACATTTTTAAAATAATTTTCCTATGTTTCATTACCTGGCTTTTGGTTTTTCAATTCTCCTCTTCTCCACAGGTATTAAATCAGCAGGTGTGAGGGAGACTTGACACACAGGGCAGGGTAAGCTCTCTCTGCCGTGGTGTTTACATGACATCTGTAATGGGACACAAAGTTGATCTAAAGTTCTGGAATTGGGTATTTTATTCAAGTGTCCATGAGGGTAATGGTGGTGATGATGAGGGTGGTGAGGGTGGTGATTGATGATGAGGGTGGTGGTGATGAGGGTGGTGATTGATGATGAGGGTGGTGGTGATGATGAGGGTGGTGATTGATGATGAGGGTGGTGGTGATGAAGTAAACTACAATAATTGATTAAATTAAAATTTCTTTTGTGTTTTCTGTGCAATTAAAAGAACGATAATCAAGGTTCTCACTGGGTCAAACAAGACCATGAGTGTTACTGTGTACATGTCCAACACACAATCCTGTGACCAGAAAATATGTCAAAATAGGTAAAAACAATTAACTAGCTGATATATATTTCAGTATTATGCAATTTTCTTAAAAAAGTCAACATAGAGTATATGAAAATCTGTTAAGGGAAATAGATGAACAGTATAATACTGTGTCATTATTTACACACTGGGTCTAAAAGTCTATCTATAATGTGAATACAGTCGGCCCTTAACATACGCGGGGGTTACGTAACAAGAGATACCCGTGGATGTTAGAAATCCGCGTATATGTGCTGCCCCCCCCAAAAAAAACCTGGTCCCCCCATGTCCTTATTTACCGTATATACCTGTGTGTAGTTCAAGTTTTTAAGACCAAATTATTTGGCAAAAAATTGGGGGTCGACCTCTAAACGGGTAATAGTTTCGTTAGGTTGAAAAATATTTACCAGTAACTACCAGTAAACAATGGAAACGATGCACCAACGCACCACCAGCTGTGAGTATCGGTACAGTTGCCAGGGCAGATTTCTTGCGTCATCATAGCAAGCCCAAAGTAGCCAAATCCATGGTATGGTAGCACAGGACGATGTAAAACAAAGTATTCATTTATTAAAGTTTATTTATAGATACTGTACATAAATTTTTTTTCATTACATTTGAAACATCAATCTTTGTTAATTAAATTTGAAACAAAAAGAAAACTACGATACCGTATTTTCATTAAAATATTACATCACAAGTATATTTTACCTCAACTGTGACTGAATGAATATAGGTATTCTCAGAAATAAATATGGAAATATAATATTTTTGCTGGAATGACGTACATATTACAGTGGAAAGTGGGATAAAATCATGAAAACAATGACTTTCACTTTCTTTCGTTATTCAAAAGATTTTACCGTAATCGCTTTTCGAATGGTTTTCAGTTAAAAAACTGTTGTACTCGTGCTGTATTACAATAATATTCTATCCTATCATTAGCCTTATAATCCCACAACTGAAAACCATTCGAAAAGCGATTACGGTAACATCTTTTGAATGAAAGAAAGAGAGTCATTGCTTTCGTCACAATTTTATCCCACTTTCCACTGTAATACGTACATCATTTCAGCAAAAATATTACATTTCCATGTTCTCAGAAATAAATGGTAGTTTTGTTGAAACGTAATGTACAATATTTAATATTAAAATGCAAAAATAGCTATAAAAACAATTAATACACCCGTAATGTACTGGCTGGCATCTCCACTCGTCCCTGCTCCCGCGTCCAAGGTCACCACTCCTCCCAACTCGCTCCCTCCTCTACCTCCTCTGCCTCCTCCACCCCCTCTGCCTCCTCCACCTCCTCACCGTCACTACTGCCGACAACGAACACAAATGTTTTGTGAATAACTGCACCTCCACTTCCTATGTACAGTACTGAACTGTACTGTGCTGTGCATTTTTACAAACAATAAACATGGCAAGAAAAGCTATTAAAAAAAAAAAAAAGATAAAAATTTCACTTTACTGTACAGTTACCTATCCTCGGCGACAGGACGGGGGTCATCGGGCTCATCGTCACTCAATTCCATAACGGGTGGTGAAGTGGGGGCGACGGTGGATTCAGCTGCTTCCTCACTGCCGCCAGTGATTGATGGTGTTAAATCTCTCCTTCAGTGATCAAAGAACATGGTGATGGGGAGTTGTCGTCTCTTTCTTTCATTTCTTCCATGATGTTTTTGTATGGAGCAAAAACGTCATCCATCCCTCGCATGAATTTCAGGGCACGCACCATGGAGGGGTCCATACTATAGGCCAGGTTTTTCAGTGCCTCAATATTCCTGGTCATCTCCCCCAACTTCTCCAACGTTATTTCTTGGTGCTCTTCCTCATCCTCTTTCCCTTTCGCTTCCTCTTCCTTGCCTGAGTCTACTAACTCCTGTAGATCCTCCTCGGTCAGCTCAGTGTCGTGCTCTTCAATTAGCTCCCTAATCTCGTCCTCTGCCATGTCCTGGAAGCCTTCAGCAGCCACTTTCCTTGACAGTGCCAGGGTCTTTCTGAATATTTTCATTAAAATCCATCAAAATCATTTTCCTTGTCATCATCTTAAGCACCAAACAGCTCCTCCCAGTCTTCTCCTTGAACAGGGCTAGAGGGTACGTGTTTTTCGAATCGTTTTCAATTAAAAAAATGTTACAGCACATGTATATTTTACCTAAACTGTGCCTGAATGAATATATTCTCAGAAATAAATAGTAGTTTTGCTGAAACGTGATGTATTTCAATGTAAAATAGGATAAAATACATGACGAAAACAAAAGACTTTACCTAACCTTCCAATGTTCAAGAGATATTACTCGTTTTTTAATAGTTTTCGGTTAAAATACTGTTATATTACAATGATATTATATTCATACTGTGCTTGATATACTACATTCACGGAAATGTAATATTTTTGCTGAAATGACGTAAGTATTAGTGGAAAGTGGGATAAAATCGTGACGAAAACAATGACTTTCGCTTTCTTTCGTTCAAAAGATGTTACCGTAATCGCTTTTCGAATGGTTTTCAGTTAAAAAACTGTTGCATCACAAGTGAATTAGGATAGAATATTATTGTAATACAACAGTTTTTTAACTGAAAACCATTTGAAAAGCGATTACGGTAACATCTTTTGGACGAGAGAAAGCGAGTCGTTGCTTTTGTCACTTTCCACTGTAATACGTACGTCATTTCAGCAAAATATTACATTTCCATATTCTCAGAAATAAATAGTAGTTTTGCTGAAACGTAATGCATTTCAATGTAAATTAGAATAAACTACATGAAAACAAAAGATTTTACCTAACCTTCCGATGTTCAAGATATGTTACTCGTTTTTTAGTAGTTTTCGGTTAAAATACTCTTATATTAGTGATATTCTATTCATACTGTGCTTGATATAATACATTCACGGAAATGTAATATTTTTGCAACTACAATGCTGATGTCAACACAAGCGTGGTTACAGCGAGACTGACTGAGTGAGGGAGAGCTATGCGTGTGTGTGTGTGAGAGGTTGCGGGAGTGGGCGGTGTCCAGTGTTCGGTGCCGCGCGTGAGTTGAATGGCGCGCGATTTGAATGTACTTCAATTACTTCAATGTACAGAATATTCCTCCGGCGGGGCAATCCGCGTATTTGCAAATCCGTGTATTATAAACCCGCGTATGTTAAGGGCCGACTGTATCTACATAACCTGTCATGCTTAAGAATATATACAACAAACTAATCCTCAAAACTTCCATTTCAAGTGAAGATGATACAGTACAGTACTGTGATTTGATTTTGCATGTAACAAATAAAATTAACACAAGGACACAAATCTGTTTCTAGACCTAATCATTTTTTCCACTTACCTCAATACAGCCATCACAGAGTAGACAGTCTTCACACGTGTGGTGGGTCCTCAGTTCCGTCTGACACATTTCCTCGAGACAGATGTTACAAGGTCGCCACTGGCTACTGCCGCCACCACCACTGCCACTGCTGCTACTACCGCATGCACCAATGGTTTTGTTGATACTGCTGCCTTGTTTCTCTGATGTACCAGCAACCTGAAAACCAGGCAGTCCGTACTTACTGAACATCTTTGTTGTTCATTTTCACTACAAGTTAATGAAAAAGAGGAAACAAGAAGAAAGGGGGAGAGGTTACCCCAAGCTCTCAGACATGAGGAGGAGGCATGTCAGGTCTCGCACAGGTAACCTTTTCCCGAGCTCTACATTCAAAGTTTGTAGTTAACATCACATGATAGCTTTTTAACAACAGAAAAATACCTAAATCACAAGTAATATTTAGTGCTGAGCTTTTTCAAAGATGGCTCCTTACCTCACCCGATGTTGACTCCACTAATACCTCGGGTGCTTCCTCCTCCACGCTGGGTGGTGGAGGAGCCAACTGGAAGGCGTATATGCTACGAAGATTGTAATTGAGAAATTTGGTCATGTAGCCATCCTCCTGTAAAGACAGAAATCTTGTTGTAAACATGGAACATGGCCATAAAACGACGATGTATCACGTCAAATAACACTAGCAGTCACCAGTAATGCTCCTACAAGTTCTAATAACATACCAGCAGTTAAGAAAAATTTCCTTCACTGACTTTTGGAGAAAATAAAAACTTTCTCATCAATTACAGTACTATGGAAAACAACTTTATATGACAGCCATATTGTTCTTACCAGATCAAATTTTTTCCAAACCAACCATTATCTTGACACTTCAATGATCCTGCATGCCAAAACTCTGATCAACCAGCTCAGAGTTTCAGAAACCATACAAGATATACCATAGTACTTATTTTCAAAATAATATCTCTTGAATAAATCTGAAATGCCTAACTTATATTATCATACCTACCAACTATGATTACTACTATTTAAATCATGCTGCAGAATTCTTATCATTATTACACAACATTGTTAAGTTTTGGACTTTTTTACAATCAACATAAAATATAATGGATTCTTACCACTATGCGGGCAATGTGGTTGTCAAACACCTCAGCTGTTACTAGATGTTCTGCGGTATTTAGACCGACCATCTTACAGAGTGCAGCTTTGAGATCACTAACATACGAGACCTTGCACAGAGTAATGAGGTAGCGCGTGGGCACACCACCACAACTTTGGACATAGGCTACAGCTGCAATAAAGCAATATAATGTTAGTTATAAATTTTAATACAGTATGCTAGATAAAAGGCTTTAAGGAGGTAAACTTTAACTCCCTTCACTATGGGGTTGCCAGTTTTATTATTCTCTTTGGCCGATGCCAAACAATATCATTCAGTACGGAGAGACCCATTGTACCCAAGGGGTTAAGAACACACAGTACAGTTAACCCGCTAATAACCCTACAGTAATACTACACACACCAACCTTCCTTCCCTAATACCACACACGCACTTTAAAAGATCAATAAATCACTACTAATAAAATTAAATAATTTTAGAAAAATACTCACATATCTGAATTTGATTAGCGTATGGGAGAGGCACAGAAAGGGTTCCAAACGGGTCATATTTGACTGACTTGTGTCCACAAGCTGAGCACACCATCTGTGATACAATATAAAATTCAAAACATTAATAAGATTCAATTACAGATCATTAACTCCAAATTCATAACCGTACTTTCTTCCCCACTTCTGTTCAGTATATTCAAATAATATAAACTTAGAATTCTATCTATGTTATGAAGAATAAAACAGATCACTGGAAAACCTTGCCAGTGTCAATCACAGTACGTCCTCCACATCTTACCGAGCTCTTAAACTGTCCATAAAAGGTTTCAACAACAGCACTCTTGGCATCACCAACAAAAGATCGCCACGTTAGCTCCGCTTGCCGGTGTTCGTGTGACGACACAGAAGGTGACGGAGCAACGTGCAACTCACTCTCAGAGGTGGATGTAGAACTATCCACAGTTCTGTCTACAGTCGCCACCTGGTATTTTTCCAACTCGTACTGGACGTTTTTCTCCTCCAGACGTATACGTTTATTTATTGCAAGCTCGTCCCTGTTGTCTAGTTCTTCACTATCAAATTCTCCTTCAACCACCATTGGCTGACATCCTCTTTTATCATGGAACAGATTCACTTCTTTAACACGTTTTGTTCCGGATTTACCTAAGTTGTCCAAACTATTTTTTAATCTCGACTTCTCAAACTTGCCGTACTTTTCTGAATTAAATAAGAGTTCGTTATTTGCTGGATCATCTTTAACCGAAACATTAACATTAGAAGTTTTGGACTCTTTAATATTATCGTCTAGTTTAACAAGATGAGAATGAGGAAACTCCACATCACAATTCTCCGTTTTTTCTGGTCTATTAGCTAGCAAGCGTTGGTTCTTCTCCTGCCGTAGAGATTCATGAAGGTGATTCTTCTCCAGGCTGGATGAACTATCACAGTGTAGTGTCTGAAGACCACTGTTGGGCACCAGGTTGTGAGTGGTGCTGATATCACAGTCTGAACTATCACACAGGTCACCTGCGCCTCCTCCCAACTGATTGTACCGCCGGATGCTGCTACTGCCACACACTTCCGCTGGATCAGATATATCCGACGTCACACTCTCCGCGTCGTGGCAACTGGTTAGGTGAAAATAAAATTGGAACCTTAATTATCTGACAATATCTTAAAAGAAACTGAATGAATGTAAATAAGACAACCCATCATGGCAAGACATCTAGTAAAGCCAGCATGGCTTCTTGACCCACCAAGTCTCAATAGTACAGTAGTCTTGTCTGTTTCACATATATATATATATATATATATATATATATATATATATATATATATATATATATATATATATATATATATATATATATATATATATATATATATATATATATATATATATATATATATATATATATATATATATATATATATATATATATATATATATATATGTGTGTGTGTGTGTATGATAACTATATGAAACAAGAAAACATGAAGTCCTGTCACTGCACTACATTCAGGGGTAGAGTAATTGTATGCACCACACAATACTCTTTAAAAATAAATCTTATTTAAATTGCAAAAATGTAATTGGTAAACACTTGATTAGAAATTATATGTAGGTCGACATTTTAAGCTTGAAAAAATCAATCCAAAATCAGAGGTCGACTTATATGCCAAGTATAAAATGTGAAGCTTTACTACAGAGCGGTAAACAAATGGAACAGCCTGCCTAACACTCGCTGTGCATCACTTAGCGTAACTCCCGTGGCCTGCCGCTAATATTTCCTTCTGAAATTCACGTTTGGTAAATTTATTTGACATAGAGATTATAATAAAATAGTAAATTCCAAATAAATTCAATTACAAAGAATTAAAATTAACAACCCAATTACACAAGCAAAAGTTTAAAGGCAGCAAGAAAAAACGAATATTGGAACACAGTGATGACTGAAAGGTAAATGTTGAAGATTACAAGTCATGTTATTCTGTGATCATGACCAAAATAGTGTACCATCACTGGCATAAATGGCATCTCCTTCACTCCTGCCACACAGATGTTTTTTTGAGCCACCGAGGCCAACAGGTCCACAATCTGTCAATATTACAATGAAACATTCAACCAATGACCAGAAAAATAACAGTTACCCTCATACCCAACCATACCGCTGGTTTATGGAGAAATTACCTTGTAGTCCCTGCGAGAGAGAGGTCATCACAGGAGACATTCATTTGAGTAGGAATAAGGGCACGCACTTCTTCAGGAATGGGCTGCAATCTAAGGTTGACAAGATGTGCATCAACAGAACTGCTCGACACACTGCTCTTGGGTGAAGCGGCGCCACTGTCTAAACCAACAGTTTCCTGAAATGTGAAAATCACTTTGTTGAAAATATTTTCTATGTGATTAAATTCAATGAAGTGTTAGGATGTGACATGTGACCTTGGGGGATAGGGTGAGGGATGAGGAGACGGGTATGAGGCATGAGACGGGTATGAGGAATGAAGTTGAGGGGAGGTTTATAAAGTTTAAGATGAGGTATAACAAATTCCAGTATCTAGAAGTTTGATACAGAGAAGTAAGAAATTCTTACTATATAGTTTAGGATATATTTCAAGAATTACTATTGATTTATGGGATGAGAGAGCACAGACTCAACACAACCATGAATGAGAAATATTCTTTACACACTTCCTGAAAGAAAAGATGACATATATATATGAATCAGTAGAGAAGAAATTCAAGAGTAGTGAGTAACTAATGAAGATTATTGTCACATGTGTATATTTATCCTTTCCATAAATTTGTAGGTTTTTTAATTGGTACACCATCGTGACATCTGATAATATTAGTGCGAGACCAAGTAATTACAGTACCGTGTTATTGCCCTCCCCAAAAACTTTCAAAATGCATACACATATTTTTGCTAATTTAATGAATTTTGATGTATGGCAAGGACAAAAGTTGTGGTGATCCCTATTATTATATGCCGGTTCCTTTGGTTCACAGTTTTCGTTACACAATATTCTCTCCTGTCTTACTACTATTAAGTGATTGAATCAATAACCAACCTGACCATAACTTAATCTCTCCTGAAGTAATATTATTATTTCTAGTCATAAAAATGATTGCTTTGCTCAGAGCTTTGTATAACTTTACCTCTTGTGGATCACTGCGAAGTTCTAGTGGCTGCTTGAGTAAATGAAGTGACTGCGGAGAGTTTGGGCAGTGAGGCGAGTGAGGGGAGGTAGGACAATGAGGCGAATGAGGGGAGGTAGGACAGTGAGGTGACTGAGGGGACGACGGGGAGGAACAGGAGTGGCTGCCCCTGCTGCCACTTGGTCTGTTGCTACTACTGGTACAACTGCTGCTACTTCTGCTGTTGCTGCTGCTACTGCTACTACTACTGCTACTGCTGCTGCTGGCAATTCCACTGCTGTCCACAGTTGCATTATTGGTCTTCCGAATCTTGACATTATCCAGATCTAAGCTCCCCCCACCATCATCAGACAGGCACATTTGCTTGCGCAGTGTCTCAAGGAGGAGCGTGACAAACTCTTGACAGTCGTGCTGCAACGTTAAGAGTGATGTCATTCATCAAGGCTAATACTGTACTCACATCAACATGGTAAAGCTCAATAAATCTAATCTTAATACCAAAGCAGCAGTGTTTTAGGCAAGACTGATTTTATCCTTACTGATACTGTCTTTCAATTACTGTGTGATTAAAACTGGTACTGTATTATAAGGTGCAGTACAACAGAAAAAACAAATCTTGGGTCCCAAAAATATAAAGGTCTTTGAAACGATTATTTGATATCAAAGGTATAGAGTATTGAAGGGGAGAATTCTAGGTTTGGGAAATAACTATCCAGCAGTGTGACCATTAGTTTTGTGGGGTCTGTCAATACTACTGCCTGAATCCTCTGTGCAAGATCAGAAAATCTGGTAAAGTATAACACATTAATACTTAGGAGTAAAACTAAGAATGGATACCGTAGTTCAGAGTTATAGAGAACTAAAATAACTACACGATTCATTTTGTCTGTTAAAAATGATTTTAACACTGGCTTTAACGACTCCGTACAAGATAATTAATCTCAGAGACACACTTCAACATACATCCCAGCATCACAAACAACCCGTCTTACCTTAAATACTTCGTCAACTTAAAAATCTCTCACTTGTCTATAATCCCGGAAATCTCTCCATTGCTGCCCAAACGCATCCTTGAAGTCAGCTGGCCTCAATGACGAGTATTTGCCGCACCAGATCTTGTGTGTTAGTTGGGAGAATTGTCCAGCGAGGGAGTCCTTGTTATTTACATTACTGTGATAGTTGCTGAAGAAGTACTGAGAGGGAAATAAAGATTAACTATAGAAACACATGCACACATCCACGCCCACACTATAGGAACACCCACACATCCACGCCCACACTATAGAAACACCCACACATCCACGCCCACACTATAGGAACACCCACACATAGACAACACCCACACATCCACGCCCCACACTATAGGAACACCCACACATCACGCCCACACACAGGAACACCCACACATCCACGCCCACACTATAGGAACGCCCACACTATAGGAACACCCACACTATAGGAACACCCACACATCCACGCCCACAATAGGAACGCCCACTATAGGAACACCCACACATCCACGCCCACACTATAGAAACACCCACACATCCACACACCATAGGAACACCCACACATCCACGCCCACACCATAGGAACACCCACACATCCACGCCCACACTATAGGAACGCCCACTATAGAACATCACACCACACCATAGAAACACCCACACATCCACCCATAGAAACACCCACACATCACGCCCACACTATAGGCACACACACTATAGAACACCCACACATCCACACCCACACTATAGAAACACCCACACATCCACACCCACACTATAGAAACACCCACACATCCACACCCACACCATAGAAACACCACACATCCACACCCACACTATAGAACACCCACACACCCACCTATAGGAACACCCCACACCCACACATAGGAACACCACACACCCACACTATAGAAACACCCACATCCACACCCACACTATAGAACACCCACACACCCACACTATAGGAACACCCACACACCCACACTATAGAACACCCACACACCCACACTATAGAAACACCCACACATCCACACCCACACCATAGGAACACCCACACATCCACACCCACACTATAGAACACCCACACATCCACACCCACACTATAGAAACACCCACACATCCACGCCCACACTATAGGAACACCCACACTATAGAAACACCCACACATCCACGCCCACACTATAGGAACACCCACACATCCACGCCCACACTATAGGAACACCCACACATCCACGCCCACACTATAGGAACACCCACACACCCACACACCCACACTATCGGAACACCCACACATCCACACCGACAAAAACACATCCTTAGTGACGTTTAAATAACAGAGTAATATTTCTTTAATCATTTTACTCAATGTGTAATGCACTCATACTTAATGCAATTATGATCCTATGATGCCTCCATCTAGTGAATGAAAGCTGTCTGTGCACAGTGGGCGAAAGAAGTGAAAAATTACAAAACATAAGACTTTTAAGTTTGTATATACTGTACTGTACACAATATAAACTATTAACACAATTTTTTTTATTATAATCCACATAAAACATGCTGAGTCAAATACTAAACTGCATCATATGCTGCAAAATAACTGCATTTTATTTTCAGCATAAACCACTCTAGGTAATGTATCACAATCTTTGCAATGGTTCTTTCCATTTTTCAAAACACAAGAACAAATTACATCATGAGCTAAGACAGGGTGTGTGTGCATATATTATCTGACCCCATTTTAAAACTTAATAACCTCAAATATATCATAGATCTATAATACTTTTGAGGTTATCAAGTTCTAAAATGGGTCAGGTAATTTATAGAAACCCCGTAAGTTTACACAAGACAATACTTTACGTTGATTATACACCCGTGAGCAGATTCATACATCGAGGGGATATGAATAAAGTATCTGGGTGACCCACCTGAGCAATAGGTGGTGTATTCACCAGGCACTGGATTCCTGCCGCCATGAAGCAAGTATTACCCAAATTCCGAAGGCCACATATGCCACCAACTGCATTTTCATCTGTAAGTTAAGAAAACAATGGATGGCCCATCAACAACCAAAACACTTCATGTATTAAGACACAGAATACATAATTATGTATGGGATTTATATCAACAAATATTGTCAAATTTTAAAAACTAAATAGAACAAATAAACATCACAGAGTTCTTTACAAGATACAGTACTTTCAGAATAACACAAAAGCACACCTAGAAAACCCATAGTTAGCTAGTAATTAGCACGGGAATAATGTCAATAAAATCTTCAGAGCGTCATTACCACTAATTATCCTGCAATCAAATCATAGACCATAGATTTGGAATCGGCATGCCCAGGATTACCTTCACTCAGATTTTCAACCAAATCCAAATTTTGGGTGTAAACCGCCCAAAAAGTAATGTAATGCCTTAGTAATTTTTTTCACGAAATATACTTTTCTCTCAGAATTGGCATTTTAGGGATTGATCTAATTAAGTACTGCATAACTGACATATTACCACTGTGGATCAAGAATGAAACTGAACATTTAATAAGAATAATCTTACCATACCTGTACCACTATAACTTTACCTGTTACATCACCATAAGTGAGAGCTCCTGATTCATGGATTGGGCTGTTAAAAGTTCCTGGCATATGGGGACCATACACAGGACCAACACCAAAATCTCCCGGCTCTAACCCTGGCATCTCACTCAAACCTGTCGAGTCGGCATTATCAGGCGGCTCATTGTTTAGCATGGAGTAACCCAGTCCTGGGTGAGAGCACTGACTCTCATCAGCCCTGTTAAAGGTACATAGTGTCAGCATCTTAATAACTGTAAAATACAATACAGTAAAAGCAACTTCTCATTTGTTGGTCAAAATGTTATCACAATCATACCGTATGATACCTACTATAATCTGTTCACTCAAACTTTGCAACTGAGGCCTAGGGTCAGTTTGTACCAAGGCAACCGATTGGCTAGCGGACAGACAAGTAGAGTCGGTACAGTATATAATCTATTCCATTTATATTCTAATATTTCGAAGGATAATATCTATTTTGTGTTCATCTCTGATAGTTTCTGCACTTGGGGAAGTAAAAATTAGCTTGTGAAAAGCCCTGGTAACATAAATATCATAAAGAAAACAAGGCAGAGTTTACGTTGCTTAACTTTCATGTTTGTGTTCTTTTTATGACATTTTAGTCACCAGTGCTTTTCACAAGCTAGTTTATGCTTCCTCAAGTGAGGAAATTATCAGAGATCAGCACTAAAAAGTTATTACCCTGTATCTTAAAATATCAAATTATAAGTACATTAAATTAACTACTCAAGAATTGTAGTGATTCTTTGTGTGTCCTTCCACCAGCCAATCAACTGCCTTGCTACAAATTGACTCAAGAGACGTCCAAAATGGAATAAGAATATCAGCGAGACACCATTATAACTATAGCAGATGCATTTTTCTCTCATCCCTATTATAGTAAAATATTAAAGTGTACACCTCTGCAAAGCATAAATAATACTGATTAATCATTAACACAAACAATTAAGTAATTTCCCATTAGCAGGACTCTTCAATCCCCATAAATCTCCAATAGGCTGGAGTGGAAATCGGGCCAGGAAAATTCTTTCCATATTCCGGGCCTGCAAACGAATTTCCGAGGATGAATATCTCTCTAAACCTCTCCATTCTGGGCCTGGAATTAAATTGCCTAGGAGTACTAAGAGATTGTATCATGCTCCAACGCATCCCCACATGCTTATTTCATATTCTGCTGCCATTGTAGAAATGAGTTCTCTTACTAACTGCTGTTTTTGCATACAATTTGTGTTGTGCAGTACTGTGCATTTCTGTACCAAGACACAGTCAGTGAAGAAAGAATAATGTGTTAAAAACATTATTACCATGTAAAATGTTATTACACTCATGTATACTGTACTGTACATTCAGTAAGTGGGAAACACTGGAACACCTTGACTTTCATATCTATTTAAAGACATCAGGTCATGAGACCCACTAATCCCTCTTCCCAACAATGGATGACCTGACATTGCACCAGGTCAGTAATATGAGCTCACTAATCTCCCACCCCACCTCTCCACTGCAAATGAGAGTAGTAGTTTATATACAATGGATGACCTGACATTGCTTCAGGTCAGGTCAGTAACACGAGAGCCACTAATCTCCATCGAAAGTGTTAAGACATAATTATGTTCAGCAGTGCATGCCTACTGTAGGCTCAAGATGACAGCATCTGCTGGCGAGTACAGTATACTCGTATACAGTACTGTACAGTAGCAGTATACTGTACATCATTTTGTTTATTTACAATATATTGTAAGTGTACAGAGGTGTTTGCAAAAATAAATACAGCTCTTGTGTTTGTCGGTGCGAGATGTGTAGTTTAGACTCTTGGGAGGTAAACTTACCCCAGTGCTGAGTGGGAAATTCCACTGTCTTGGCCGTGACACACAGCTCCATTCACACCTCACACGCCTGTATCTTATAATTTTTTTCTTAAATACTGTATATTTATTTAACCAAAGTTTGAAATGAAATACTGCATTCAAGATTATTGGATTATTTTAAAAAAAAGTGCTTATAAATTAATTAGAACCGATTCTATTAACTCTGGTATCAAAATGTATTTATCTTAATAAAAGAATGGAGTCCCCATCATTTTATTATGTCAAAATATTTTGTTTAAGGATCTATTATTGGAACAGTCTGCAGAGAATTTATTCAGGATCATTATGGCACCAAATTCATTTCTCTAACACAATTAGAAAAAATATACAGTATACACTTTTTTGCAAGACATAATTAATTTCACTCATGCCTGCAGTCTAAATGCAATACCCTCTCTTAGACTCTTGGAAATTTTTCTCAATACCCAAAAAAATTCCACATTCCTGTAAATCTCTCATCCCCGGAAGAGCTCTGCACCAATTGTTTCGACTAATGGGGATACCACTTAATAAATGAAACGAAAACAATTACACTTTACACATGATAAGAAACACTACCTTATCCATCCATAAGTTATACAGGATAAGTCATCAAGATCATCTGGAGGTTGAGTCTCAATGCTGGGAGGACCACCGTCTTCCTCATCATCTAGCGCTCCTCCAAGGGGAGAATCTCTGTCTAAGTCTATACTGTTGACAGGTGAAGACACAATTCCTTCATCTGCAGAGAGAAAAAATTCAACAGACCGCCTACAAGACTGGAGGATAAAAAGAACTTAAACAATAACAACACACACAGGAGACACCTAATTGATAATACTGTACATATATGTTTAATTTTAACGATTACGTACTGTAGTCTGTACTGTACCTGGTGCATCACTGGTGCTAGGAGCTAGTGGGTCTTCTAGTTGCTCCGAAGGCAGAGGACAATGACCCACTGAGGATGGTTCCTCTTGTGCTATGGGTTCATCCTCTACTAAACCTTCCCCCGGACCTGGACCAGTCAGTAGCAAGTCACGTGTGCAGGCTTCACCCGACGACATCTGAAAATAAACAGCATGACTGAATAATACTGAGAAATGTACAAGCCAAAGGTAGTTAGGGAGATTCCTATCAAGTATAACTACCATGAGAGACACAGTACTGTATATGTTTGCCTCAATCTATCTTTTATTCACCTTGGGTGGATGTAGCAATTAACCCTTAAAATCATCAATGTTTTACGACCAATTACCACGTTTACATGGGTAAGCCGCACTTACCTGATGGCAGCTGTTAAGTGAAACCAGAATGGGATGTTATCTACTTCACATCACAAACCCAGGGAGCCAGTCTACAAATTACAAACCAGGGGATGGGCACAGCTTTGGTGTCTAGTGACCTGGTTACCATCTGACACACTGAAGCTAGTGGGAATAGCTGGCAGGCAGAGTCACTACTCCCTCAGGTAATCTGTGGCTACCTCTGCTGTATGCAAAAAAATGTAGTTCATTAAATTTTAAAATATACCTTTTATAATTGTTAAGATACATGCAGAACCAAAGGGAAACACAATTTGAGTACACTACAGGTGCAATACTATCATTTCTAGTAAAGCCAACACTCAATTTTTTTTTCCATGAGCTTCTTACAGCAAATTTACTGCACTCTGTAATTATGTTCCATGACAGGTATTATACAGAACCATTAAAACTCAGTACTGTACACATAAGTGTATTCATTTACATGAAAACTAATGGATACTTAGACAGAATAAACTTACTGGTGTACTAAAATATTCATACAGTATACTGTACTACAGATACACTTTTCTTTGCTGTAAGTACAGTATACATTTTTATATTTAATTATTCACACTCTGATTATTCATATTTTTAGGGCATGAAAATCCCTATAACATTCTCCAACACATCTTATGCTGGGTATCTCCACTGAGAGAGCTTGACAGGAATGTGTCTTCTGGTGTAAAAAGTCCTGACTGAGAGGAGGAGGCACCCACTCAGGGCTACCCAGCTAATTACTGTGCATCACACACAGTGAGATCAAGCTAACAAGAGTTTAAATTGTGGCACAAAAACATAAAATATCTAGTGATGTGAATAACAGTGCAGTGTACATCATCTATTCAATGCAGATATCAGTTTAAATGAGAATTGTGTAACACTTGTTGTAACTCCAGGGAAGAAAGCAGTGGCAGGGTTGTTACAACACTCACCTCCTGCTCTGAAATCCATTTTAAAAATCACTTGACTCAAAAGTGCATACAGCAGTTACTGACAACTCTTGTGGACTGTTTTATATACAGTACAGTACAGCCATCCCATACTGCTGGGTATAGTCATCTCCACTTAATATACACAATAAGTTCCTGACAATCTGTACATTAACCAGATGTACATTATTCTCATGTGTGTTAAGTGGACATTTGTCTGCACTCATAATCACATAACTTACATCTTATACTCGATTTTCATTTTGGGATAGTTAAGAATTCCGTGGATGTTTTTATGAGAAGAGTGTACTGTAATTATTAAGTTCAGGGAGAAGGGTTAGGAACATAAACCCCTTTTACGAAATAAAACTTATTTTTTTCAGCATGGATTCACTTGTTGAGTATTTTCTTGAAACACAACTCTGGGTTCAAGCAAGAGAAAGCATACAAGGCACAACACTTGGCTTCCTCAATGAGGTTGGTAGCCAGAGTGAGGGTTGGTGCTGTGATCCTCTTCTACACCCAGCACACACAGTTAAGGAGTAAGTTCCATGAAGGATATCCAACTTCAAAATTGTCAGCTTCCAACCATCATTGGTGACCACAGCTTGTAATGTCATCTTATTTATCATTTCACCACTAATAGCTTACTAGCCATTCAGCAGGTTAGTCCATTCTTAATTGTTTTGTTACAACCTTATTGTCCAGGAGGTATCTCGATTAGTTGGATTACTTAGACCTCTCTTATGACCCACCTCACTCCTCCACACCCAAGTGAAGGCATTTGCTTGACAGTAATGCTGTTCTTCACGAGTTTTTTGCTTGATTCGAGTGGCATTGATATAGATGATGTCAAGTTTGCTGGGGTGGTGTAAAGTTTAATAATATTAGAGTGAAGTTTAGTAATATTAGAGTGAAGTTTAGTAATGTTAGAGTGAAGCTTAGTAATGTTAAAGTGAAGCTTAGTAATGTTAGAGTGAAGCTTAGTAATGTTAGAGTGAAGCTTAGTAATGTTAGAGTGAAGCTTAGTAATGTTAGAGTGAAGTTTAGTAATGTTAGTGAAGCTTAGTAATGTTAAGAGTGAAATTTTAAGATTAAATATTAATTCTTCCATTGGACTATTTTGTTGCCCTTTACCTGACACCAAACTGTGATAGATCAAATGGTTGAGGTTTACTGTGAATACAAACTCCATTTTTTTCCTATTTTGGTCACAACAGCAATCACCCTACACAAGTTTTCCTGCTTCATATTTAAACAAGCTTTTATTGTTGTTTGGGTTCTTATTAAATCATTCCTTTATTTTGAAATATTATCTGAGGCTGATATGCTTTGATCACAACAATAGAGTACCATTTTATGAAGACAATATACAGGTACAGACTATCTTAGTAGAAAATTAACTGAAGAGCATCAGACTAGCATACAGTGTTGCAGCATGTGGTGTTAGTGAGTGTGTTGGCTGCTACATCTTAACACACACACGCACGCACGCACGCACGCACACACACACACACACACACACTTATTATCTTTCATAAATATTTCACATGACTTAGGATTTCTATGTTAAATATAAGTTAAATTATATTCATATTAATGATTTGAAGGATGAGTGTGTGGGTGAGGGTAGAGTGTGTGGGTGAGGGTAGAGTGTGTGGGTGAGGGTAGAGTGTGTGGGTGAGGGTAGAGTGTGTGGGTGAGGGTAGAGTGTGTGGGTGAGAGGGTGGGTGTGTGGGTGGGGTGAGTGTGTGGGTGAGTGTGTGGGTGAGAGTGTGTGTGGGGTGGGGGTGTGGGTGGGGTGGGGTGTGGGTGGGGTAGAGGGTGAGGGTGTGTGTGGGTGAGGGTAGAGTGTGGTGAGGGAGTGAGGGTAGAGTGTGTGGTGAGGGTAGAGAGTGTGGGTGAGGGTGGTGTGTGAGGGGGGTGGGGTGTGTGGTGGGGGTGGGGTGTGAGTGGGGTGGGGTAGAGTGTGGGTGAGGGTAGAGTGTGTGGGTGAGGGTAGAGGTGAGTGAGGGTGGGGAGTGAGGGGTGGGGTGTGTGGTGAGGGGGGTGTGTGGTGGGTGTGGGTGAGGGTGTGGGGTGTGGGTGTGTGGTGGGGTGGGGGTGAGAGTGGGGTGGGTGTGTGGTGAGTGTGTGGGTGAGGGGTGTGTGGGGTGGGGGGGGGTGTGTGGGGTGGGGTGGTGTGGGTGGGGTGGGGTGTGTGGTGAGGGTAGAGTGTGTGAGTGAGGGTAGAGTGTGTGAGTGAGGGTAGAGTGTGTGGGTGAGGGTAGAGTGTGTGAGTGAGGGTAGAGTGTGTGAGTGAGGGTAGAGTGTGTGAGTGAGGGTAGAGTGTGTGGGTGAGGGTAGAGTGTGTGAGTGAGGGTAGAGTGTGTAGGTGAGGGTAGACATCCAACAATGACAGACATTCAATTATCGTATGTAAAGACTTAAAAGACGGCCATAAATAGATGTTTCTACGTTAATAACTCCACTATCTGTCAGAAGAGTGTGTGTTGAGTGTGTGGTGAGTGTGTGGTGAGTGTGTGTGAGGAGTGAGTGCGGTAATAACAAGTCAACATTTATGGAGGTCACACACAAACCAAAACAAAGAGTGATCACCATCCCCCCACAGCTCCGGCTCCTACCCACACTCACCCCCACAGACTGGCCGGTGCCTTACCTCGCATCCCTGGTGGGTGTGGAGCTCCTGGGTCTGGCTGGGGACTAAACACAGTATCAAAACAGTAGGAGACCGGCGCCACTCTCCTCTACCTCCTTGGCTGCAGCTGTGTACGCATGCGCAGGACCATTTGTTCACTGCTAACGCAATATTTTCCTGCGCCAGCCTGATTTTGTTACTAGATTATTAATTTTATTTACTATAATTTTAATGCTAGAAATATTAAAGGTGTGTTATGATAATTTTTTATTATATTTGTTAAGTTTGAGTAAGAATCGTGAGTTAAAACAGTATTGTCGAATGCACTTGACAGCTATACCAAAAGTATAGGTTTGTTTTCACCATATTCCAAATTTTAATTGTTTTATTAATTTATCCGAACGAATTAAGTTAATATCTTGATATTCACCGAGATACATCCACCAAGTGTGTGTAAACATCGTGGCTTTAAATGACCATTGTCGAATACACTTTCGAGTGACAGTTACTTATTGGTAATATTAAAGTATCATTAACTAGTTTCACAGTTTAAGATATTTGAATTTAAAGTTCATATACATCAGATTACTATCATAGTATTCTTAGACTACATCCATGTATATACAGTATTGTACATTGACCTGGGTATTGTCGAATGCACTTACAGAGTGACAGCCACCTAAGGCAAAGTAAAATTACCATTAAAAAGATTCTACATTTCAATAATACAAGCATTAAATTCTACATGTTAAATAAGCTTCATATTTTTAAGTTACATGCATCAAGTTTGTGTAAATATTGTAGTAAATTAAATATTGGCGAATGCACTTCAGTGATAAGCCACTTTTTTTTTTGCTCAAGTCGCTGGCTCTCACAGATGACGTCACGCTTATGAGTATGGGGCCTCTCATAACTCAGTCGCTGGCTCTCACAGATGACGTCACGTTTACGAGTATGGGGCCTCTCATAACTCAGTCGCTGGCTCTCACAGATGACGTCACGCTTATGAGTATGGGGCCTCTCATAACTCAGTCGCTGGCTCTCACAGATGACGTCACGCTTATGAGTATGGGGCCTCTCATAACTCAGTCGCTGGCTCTCACAGATGACGTCACGCTTATGAGTATGGGGCCTCTCATAACTCAGTCGCTGGCTCTCACAGATGACGTCACGCTTATGAGTATGGGGCCTCTCATAACTCAGTCGCTGGCTCTCACAGATGACGTCACGCTTATGAGTATGGGGCCTCTCATAACTCAGTCGCTGGCTCTCACAGATGACGTCACGCTTATGTGTATGGGGCTTCTCATAACTCATATATATATTAACCCTTTACTGTCATAACCGAGAGTTGCCCATAATGCTTAATTGTTGTTGGACTAAAAGACCATCAGTTGTTGAAGGGCAGTGCGGTACTAACATTATGGGGGCGAGATTCTCCTGAAATATGAAAACCAAACAGTAAATGTGGAAAACAAAATAAACAAAGGTAAAGAACCTTTATTAACCTTAATATTCAAATTACATTATTTATGTAATTCGAAATTTCATATCAAGGTTTTATCATTATTAAAGATAAATATAAAAGCATTATTAAACACACCTATATACAGAACATTAACTAGACAATTCATCAATTTCAATTCAATTTCATTTACTCTTAACATCTTGAGAGCCACAGGTGATAAGGTGGACATCAAAACTGTTCCTCTTATGGTTCTGTTTTAATTTCCAGACAATTTTCACATTCCTGTTAATCTTTGAGAAGATTCCACACACCGTCTGCTGTCCTCCACCCTCATCCAAAGGTAAAATAAATAACAAATGTTCAGAAAGTTTTATTAGTAACTATAAAAATTATAGCCATATTGAGTATGATCTGAAATATGTATAACATCTTCATAACTCTTATAAACATATGATTTTGTGATCCGCTACTGACACTGAATTGAAGCTTACAAAATGCATTTGATAATAAAATTAAAAAAATATCTTTGATGTTGAAACTGATATGTGAAGCGAATTGAAAAGCACTGTTGATGGGAACATAGCATCATTATGACAACTGCCGACTGTTTGCTGCCCACTGTCACGAAAATGGTCGGACAGTCGATAATTTGCCGACAGCGTTGTTAACCGTTTCCGTACGATATTCCACAGTGCAACGTTAAGAAGAACAGTTAAAACAAACGTAGACGGACAATATTCTATGTCTTCCCAAAACTTTGATTCAGTCATTACACTTAATCATAATACCAGTATACAATATGAGTAGATGCCTACCATATGACTATCTCAAACTTACAGCAACCCAAGATATGAATTATTTTGTATCTTATGAACTTACAGCAACCCAAGATATGAATTATTTTGTATCTTATGAACTTACAGCAACCCAAGATATGAATTATTTTGTATCTTATGAACTTACAGCAACCCAAGATATGAATTATTTTGTATCTTATGAACTTACAGCAACCCAAGATATGAATTATTTAAGGACACAAGAATTTCATTAAAAGTAATTGTGGATGATTACCCAGAGGCTTGGTAATGCAGTGCTACACAACAAACACTTTAGAGTTGGACGATAAGGAAAAATCAAGGCACTAAATAATGGAAAATAGTTTAGTCTACAACTGTTTTCTTTCTCGGAAAATTTTCCTATACAGTACAGTAGTCTCTTGGTCTGAGAAAAATCCTGAACCATTTCTCTACTGCAAACTGAAATTGTGGTGTGAACACATAGTTGGGTGTACTATGTGTGGTGTTAACGCATTGTTGGGTGTGATATATGGCTGTGGTGTCAACACAGTGTTGGGTGTGACATGTGACTGTGGTGTTAACACATTTTTGGGTGTGGTATGTGTGATGTTAACACAAAGTTGGGTGTGTTCACTATTTACCAGTTTTGGTTGATGGCACAGAAGTAGTTTAAAGCCAATCTACACTAAAGAAATATATAAGTACAGTATTGTCCATGTACTGTATATGTGAGTGTAGAGGATGAAGAGAAATAAAAATACAAAAATGATGAGATGTGGAAAAAATGGAGTGCCAGGAAATAGTGACACACACACACACAGAGGAAAATGAATGACTGTTAAAGAAGTGAAAGGGGGTCCCCAAGAAGATGAAACAGAGAGGTGAAGGATGCATGGGAAGTATTTAAGTGTGAGAATAACAGAATATGACTTAAAAGCAGTTTTTGAGGTTGGATAGATGATGGTGGTTTGTGTGAAGGTGTTTGGGCTTTGGTGTAGAAGGAGAACACCATATTAGTACTTATCTGAAGGAAAAGATAGAGAATCGAAAAATAAATATAAAAGCACTGCAGAAGTCAACACATATGTTCACACACAACAAAAGATTGGGAGGCACACTGACCTACATAATGAGAACAAATTTTATTCTTAAATCCCTGATTATTTCAGTGATAATAATGACCAGTCAAGAGAGTAGCCTACTGAAATGTGACTATTAGCTTAGCCTATTCTAATAGATTTATGGCACTTATGGTTACATTAAGCTTGTAGCTGTGAATAATACATATATGAAATGAAAGACAAACAAACCTCTGTTTTGGGAACACAGTACACTGTATTAACACTGCTGTAATTAATAACACTTCCCACAATAAAGTAATCATGAAGCATATTACCACAGAGCTCCATGACACTTGTGGGACACAATGATAAGAGTTGGTTGCTGTATGTCCTTCTTCATTTGTATAACTGGTTACATAAATCACAAGGCATACTAAGTAGTTCTTTAGTTGCAAATTTCTACATAAGATATTCATTTCAGCTGCACTGAAAATATTTGTGATGTACAAGTGCGTCAAAGTGACACCTTCCAATTACTGTACACTTATCAACAAAAATATCTGAAATATTTGGTAAAAAAAGCATATTTTTATATAGGCTGTTCATACTGTCATAGGTCAGCATCATTACACTATATATACAAGTAAAACTCTGATGATTATGTACAAAGTTATACAGAGGGGGTATCAAAGTACTGTACATACATATAAAAGTCTTGCTCCTTCCCTGTTGCTGCAGATGAAGCCTTCAGTATTACTTAAAAGGCAAATCATTTATGGAAGTACGCACGAAACACTATAACCTACCACACAAGAAAATGGGATGCATTTTACCTGATGCAACAAGAGGCATTAAAGGTCAATATAAAAGAAGAGATTTATAGAGGATAAAAATACCATAAAGCAGTACTTAATACACAATACAATCTGAGAAAATTTGTACCACCCAAAAAAAAAATATTAGATTTAAAAATAATAATCAACCAATCAATCAATCAATTAAGCTCACAATACATTTATTATATATCTTGAGAGCCTGAGAACTTTACAATATAGGAAGGCAATAATAAACTCTCTCTCTCTCTCAATACATTATCTTGGTTGAGAACCTTGTTATAAAATAAGTTGACTCCAGATATATAAGATTAAATATTTTCAACATTTTAAAGGATTATCATTTTAGTAATTTATCACCCATATATTCCATATACTGTACTATACAGTAGTCATTTGTTCAATACTGCTACAACAAAGACTTCACTAGCACAGTCATAAATACTCATAAGTCTTTGAAACATCGCATTAACAACTTATTGTGAACATTATTGTCTCCGTAAGATGATTGAAATTTCAATGTATTTTGTCTAAGAATATAAGACTATCCTTTAACAATCAAGGTTTCTCACATCCTATAAAACATTTCAACTCCAAAGTGTCTGTTCATTTTTAACTATGGAAGCAGCACTATGAACAACAGTCGATACTGTCTTGTGGACACACTTTCCCCTACTGCTGTCAGCAATAAAATTTTTGGTGCACAAATAATCATAAACGATAATAAATTACGTAATGTTCATTTATATTATTCACATTATTATTAGAATTTGAGCTATGTTGTAGGCAGTCAAATATATCCATTAACTAGTAGAAAATTTTCAGTGATATTTTTTACATTTTCAGGCTTATAATTTGTTTTTTGGAGACAAAGGCAAGAAACTACATAAACCAACTCCAGCCTGACACAGTCGATGAACAATTATTATTATACTTTATAGCTGACCTCCCACACAGATAAAAGAATTTCTTCTTAACCATTAATTAGGGACTAAGGTTCCCCACCACCCCTTACCCTCGTACGTGCAAAAATATAACTCAAATGAATATAAAACTTCCACCAACTTCTTTCAGTACAGTAATAGAAACAAACAAGAAATTTAGTGAAATTATCACTGATCTTCGAGGGATTCCGATATACTGTGCAGCCTAAATATATAGGGAAGTCACGATAGCACTTTTGATTCTTAAACTCACGAGAGAAAATTTGCAGAGCATTACTTACTGAGATGTGCATCAAGTTAGCCACCCACTCCCCTTCCTTCGCTGGGGTTTACCAACTCACAAGGCATAGGGAAAAGCCATAAACAATGTTAACTTTACATAAACGTGTAAGGCTTTAAGTCAAGAACTGTTTCTTCACTACAGAAAACAGAAGGGTCAATACAACTTGAAATACAATACTGTTAGGGCCTTGGGAGTAAAATATAAAAATAGTATTGACACAGCCAGATAAACATAATCATCTGTATATACTGTACTGTGCATCCTTGTAAGTGATGAAGGGATAAAAAATGTTGCAGAGGACAAGTCACATCCTTTAAACTGTATGACAATGATAGATCTATAACTTGACAATGACAACAAGTCACTCCCTGAGGACAATGGTTTAAGCCACTGTTCTGAAAGGGTTAAATTGTCTGTACTTTATTCAAATTATCTGTAATTCATTCTAATTATCTATATTTCATTCTAATTATCTGTACAATATTTCATTCTATGTAAAAAATATATTAATCTCAATAATCTGGAGCCACGTTATCTTACAGGTGAGGCAGTAAATCTAATATCCTCTCTCATTAACACATCACAAAACCTACAAACAAGGGGTTTACCGCATCTGGTTGTAATTTCTGCAGAATTGTTTTGTATGTACAATAAATTCTGAAAATACCATAAAAAACCTAAGATATTGAAAAACTTAACATCTAAACATTCTATGTATGTATATACTGTATATAAAAAAAATATCTTCAATTACAAAAGTCGACATTATCAAATTCTCAACAGAAATATAAGAGCGTCAATTGCAAAATGCCAATTTCATCACAGACAAATAGTTTGGCAAATTAAAAGGCTTATGGCACACAAACACTAATAAACTCACTAACAATGAACAAACCTTCATGTGGTTGACTATAGGTGCCCCTCCCACCCCCCCACCCAAAGGCCACAAACATACCTCACGGAAATGTACCATACAACATGGTATAAGGTACACTAATATGACTGTATAGAGCATTGTGTATAGATGGAACCAAACAGGGTACAGTCAAGGGGTTAGTTAGGATTAGGGATAAAATAAATTATTTATTCATACAGTGTTACAGAAAAGAGTTGACTAGGGTTAGTGTTAAGATAATTTTCAAAACAATAAATTAATTCAGTTATTTCCTTACCTAACACTACCCTGTTTGGTTCCATCTACATGCAACACCCTGTAGTAGTATGAAGCAATGTTTAACTATGAAAGAAGATCACTGAATGATACCATTACCAAAAATCATTAACAGTGAGGAGCAAATGTCAAATTAAATGGTAAAAAATAGTAGAGCATCTGTTCAACACACTTCTATGAATGATGAGTATGACTATGATGATGAACATGATATGCTTCAGCATTACATTACTCTATTACTATAACTCTTTATTATCAACATATTTATACACTATGTATGTATGCTTGTATGTATGTATATAATGCTTGTATGTATAAAAGTAGGTAACTATAAAGCAAATGTATGCATGTGTGTATCTACACATGCACAAGTGTCTCACACAATTTACAATTATGCAAGTAAAAAATAAAAAAAATAATTGAGAACTCTGCCTTGCCTATTAGTGAAAAAAAATAATAAAAGACAATAAAAATCTATACAATTACTCTTTTAACAATTAAAACATTACCATTTTCTGTCTGCAAAATTTCACTTATTAATAAGCTAAAACTTATAAAGCTTTTACGTACAGGACAAAATTATATTTTAATAAACGTGGAACATAAGCTGTGGGGAAGTACCTACAGTATAATAATTACAGCTTGCGTTTTTTACATAACAAGCCTCAATTAAATAACACAGCATCTACTGCCAACTCAAATTTTTTTGAAATACTGTATTTTCAAAATCCAAGTAGGATGCCTTTGTAATAACCTTACTTTACTATACTATAATATACTCTTAAAGAATAATGGGGAAAGAAATTATTTGGCTGACAGAACAAGTGAGTGTACTAAGTATACAGAAGCTTAAATCATTTAAATTTTTAACAATGATCTCCTTAATCATTAAAAGCAACAGGAACAATTACAAAATTAGTGAACGTACTGCCAAAATAAACCATGTGCTCACTTAACAAGTAATTTGTGTGACTTAACATTCAAAAGGCACATCATCATTAGGAGCTTTACAGCATATCAGGCCTCCATCTCCTGTCCCCTGTAAGGCCTAATCTATGCTTCTCCTACTTACTGCCAATTATTCCATGGTATCCACGGGACAATATTGCTGTCACCCCACACTACTCGGGTAATCTGCAAAAATATGTTCTATACGACTGAGCCTGCTGCCTATAACCCATTGTGAACAAAGTGTACAGTAGTTATTTTCGTATTAATGGCGTATGTTTGTGCGAGATTTGTTAATATTTCCACCTGATTATTAACTCACCTAACATTCTGAAGTGAAGAACTGACACACCTCTTCTGAGCCCTGTGAGTGTGACCTACCACCTGAGGCTGTGTGTGTGTGTGTGTGTGTGTAGCCTACCACCCTAGACCACAAAACACCATTACATCCAGTATTCATCTATTAATATGAACAATTACCTGTATTATGGTACTATTATCAACACATTTCTTTAGTTCCGGATAATTTTTTTTAAATTTAATTACGTACTGTAGTTTGAACTTGGGAGTAAAACTCTTAAAGTACAGATTCTTCAACAAGAAGAATGTGAGGTCATAACTTATCTGGGGTAGTGTACAAGACCTTTGAAAGAGGACCATCCATGGTCAGTCTAACAAATTTAAAAAAAATTGCCCAATAGGTTCAGACACAAAGATGTTTAAAAGTTTTCAGTATCATTTCTTTAAGTTTCCAAAAAACTGAACCAGTAGTTTAAACAAAATATGTGGTGTTAAAAGGACTACTAATGGACATCAATATGACTATTACATATTCATGTCTAGACTGACTAGAAACTAAGCTTCAAGAGAAAATCTATTGAAAACTGCAGTTACACAATTAACCTACCTTGTGACAAAAGCTTAGAGGAGGTTACCACTCTTCCTCAATTCAAATATCTGTTGTTAGTGAGTGAGAGCTGTCACAGGTGTTAATATATACACACTGCCGTAACAGTTTTTGTGGAGATCACATGAAGGCTCATATTACGACAACAATATTGTCCTCACTTGTTGATGAGCGAGTTACCCCACAAGTGAGGACAGTGTTGCTGTTGTAATTACAATATTGACACAATCTCCACATTTTGTGTGACACCCTGTATACAGTAGCAGAGGAGCTGGTGGTAAAGCTCTTTTCAGTCACAGTGACGCTGTGTTGGTGGTGGTGGTAACAGCAATACCGTCTTGTGGATTTACACTATTAACCAGGAATAAGATCTTCACAGTGGATTTACACTATCACTCAAACAGGAAAACTTCCACAGCTTTTTTAGACAGTTAAAATTTCTATATTCTACGGATGTATTCTATTACACTTAGCTTTGTTAGGTTCACTCCAATGTAACACTCACACTTGGTTACTCCACGCGCACTACACACCAGGCACTTGTTATTTTCAATCCAGTTGTGGAGACACTAGAGGAAGTCTTGTACAGTATAATAATACAGTACCAGCAGTTAGTGTCTGCTGCCACACCACACACTTCACCTGCTTCCACTTTAAAAAGCTTAAAAATGACTATACAAGATTTTATGTAAACATTTACTCAATATAAAAAACTTTTTATTATAAAAGGCTTATAAATCTTCAGCTGGGTTTGAATAACAAACCCAATAACTCATAGATAATTTCTTATCATTTGCACTAAATAATCTTGGTGCCATCAGTAACTTGAAGTTTATAAAGTGTCTTTTTCACTCTTAACGCTGTTAGACGAGCAGCAGGATTGGCATGCCAGCATTCCTGAATCACTTTGCTCGCTGTTTTCAATACCTGCAAGAAAAACAAAAATATCACATACTGTACTGTACAAAAATAAATCAATAAATATAAGAATTGTGGAAACATCTGGAAACGATGTTCACTCAACAGCAGCTTTACACACTATAGGCTAATGATATCAAGATGAAATACAAGGCCTCCATACAGTATCTGGACTCACCTTAACACTTAATAACCTCAAAAATACTATAGACAACATGGTGCACACATGTAAGTCTAAGACAAGATAAAACTGAGGAGTTGTTTGTCCAGTACAGCCTCTATCTTACTAAACCACCATCCTCTATTTTAATGTTTAAAAGTTTTAAGTGGGTCAGCTAAATCATGGACACCCTGACAACATGTTTTGAGAGAGTCTGTTTCTTTATAATATACACAAGGTGCTAGGAGAGATGAGATAAGTATCACTGCCATGTATTATGATACTTCTAGAAGAACTGTTGGAACTACAAGGTTAAATGTTGCATGAAAAATTCAGTGGTGAAGAAATCCACATGGTGGTACTCAAGGTACAAATATGACATACAACCATAAGATGACCAATGTTTTGTCAGAAGGCTGGAGGGGGGGGGGGGGACAAAAATTTACACACTTGATTCTTGGGCAAATTGGAAAAATAACATATCAAATTTCCTGATCTGAGCATAAAAAACAACAAAAGACTGTTCACACACCTCATTACAATGCCATCGGAGATATATTTCTGGTCTGATACCCTTAACACACACTACATCATGCATGTCATCAAAGGATGGGTCTGGTGGCACACAGTTGAAGTAAGGCAGCTGGTAGCTATCAGCCACAAGATACCCATCCCCACTCTCACTTGCACATCTGAAAATATTTTGTATGGACTAAATAAACCAGAAAAATATTATACAGTTAAAACTGGGCAAATAAACCAGGAATTATTACAATAAAACACTCACAGGTGACATTATTAATAAGGTGTGAAGGTGTTTGCACATAAGATTACACACCCTTATAGTTATTTCTCAATAAACCAACTGATGACATCTGGTAAGCACCATTGAATTAACATACTTTATTACAAATAAGAATGCAAAATGAAATTTAGTAACATAACAGTCTGATATGTACGGTATTTACTGAAACTGTTTAACATGTCATAAGGCAGATGATATTGTACTACAGGTTGACAACCCTTTATCCGAAATTCCGAAAACCGATTTTTTTTTTGTGGAGCATATTTTTTTATGGGTATTAGCCCACCCGGGCACATGTCACTGACCCACATCGGGGCCTGGGGGGTGAAAATGTAATAGTAATAATAATTATAATAATACAGGTAATGATAATACAGTAATAATAATAATAATTATTCATAGTAAATAAAATTTTTAATAAAAAATACACAAAAATAAAATAAGAATGATAACAACAATAATAATAATAATAATACTGTAATAATGAAATAATAATAATAAAGAAATACAAGAATGAAAAAAAAGATCAAAAGTGAGAAACATGACCTAGACCTATGAATTATTATTATTATTATAATTATTATTACCCCGGTATTATTATATTTTAGCCCCCAGGCCCCAATGTGAGTCAGTGACCTGCTGTGCCCGGGTGGGCTGATCCCTGTTAAAAAAAAAAAAAAAAAACATTCTGAAATCAGAAAAATTTCAAAAACCGAAATGCATCTGGTCCCAAGGATTTCGGATAAGGGATCGTCAACCTGTACATGTTATATACCAGTAGTCTAATAACTTTCTTAAGATGAATATACAGTACAACATTCATCAGGTGTCACTAAAGTGTCCTGGCTCTCACTAGGCTCAGCCATGTCAATACAGTATTGTTGTTGCTGCTCACTTTGTATCTGCATTTTTCTGGCTAGATAAACTGTTTCAATTTAATATTTATATGATTACTGAAGTGCAATTGACAATGGTTTTACTGTGTGGAGTTCATATTAAAGTTTGTTAGATAAAAAATCCTGACATGAGCGCTGACACCTCTACCTGCCACCATGAACATTGTTAATTGCTCAATCATTAAACAGTATGGAGCCAAGACCTTTCTGGGTGCAAGAATTTTACTGTTTGCGTGTGTACACGCATACACATGCGAGTGTGTGAGTGTGTGTGTATGTGTGTGTAAATTCTAATGAAATGAGACAGGTAAATTAGCTACTACAGTATAATAAACTAGTATAAAAAGTCCAGATCTAAAAGACTATCAACAATTATACCACTACAACTGAAGAAGTGATTCTGGTTAAACACATCAGGAAGGTCAGGTGTTAAAATAAAATTACTGTATTCACTCTTTACAAAACAAATCCCCTTAAAACAAAAATTTTCATTTTTAGACAAAGCAGACACAATATTTACAATTTTCCCACAACTACAGTACTGTACAGTGTTGTATATATGACATCACTGTTTTACAGCCATTTTCCACACCAGTGTGGGTTAGCCGTGGCATGGTGTCACAGCTGTCATCAGGCAAGTTTGAACCAAGATTTGTGGCCAGATACCTTTCCTATTGCCAAATAATTTTAACTTTTTTAATATTCTTATAGCTAATACTGATCTTATATAAACCAGTTATTACAGAAAAGGCATAAGTAATTTTTTTTTACCTTCTAGCAATTTCCCAGAGGACTAGCCCAAAGGAGTACATGTCTGCCATTTTGAGAGACTCAAAGCAGCTCATGTTTATTGTTTCATTAAGCACCTCTGGAGCCATGTATCGTCGGGTTCCAACTTTGGGGTTTGTGCCAAAGTCCAGTTCATTGTTTTCACTGTGGAAAAAATCATAAAAAATTAATTCTAAACTAAAATTATTAAATCCCAAGAAAGCAGCCATGTTGGTTCAATAGATTTGTAAATTATAATAAAAAATACAACCAGAACTGGGTCATCATATTTGATCTTTCCACCATCATAAAGAACGCATCACTTTACAAGATCTAATTATTAGGTGATCATTATGACATGTCTAAACTTCATTAGTTCAATTATGTAGATTTGACATTAACTTTACTACTGACTCTCAGGCCTTTAACTGTGCTGACACAAATCTCTCCTGAGTTCCATAACCCCCACAAAATACTGCACTCAAGTATGAAATTTCACATTCAAAGAAAAGGCAGGAACAAGCACTCCTTCATACAAGTCTCCTTACCTACAGTACTCCTTATCTTAATTTTTCCTATGTATTAACATATGAGAAAGTCTGGTCAAGAAGTTGACAAACAACAAAAACGAAAAACACAAGAAAAAGTTGAAGTTGAGATATTTGAACTATAATGTTACAATAAACAAGCCACTTTGTCAGTAACCTTACTGTCAACTGCAGTGCCGCACATGGTTCAGTTTCAGTCTAATGTACATGTATATTAATCAACAAGTGAAATTTGTTTTAAGTTTCTTTAACTACCTCATACTTAATAAAATTTTCCCTAGAGGATGGCTAATGTTAACATACATATAACACATCACTTAGAATGTTTCCCAATTATAACTTACTTATGTAGTCTTGTGCATAACAACAGTATTTTAACAGCTTGGTAAATATTACATACTGTACTACTAACAAAAGGGGTGTGACTGTTTTAGCTCATCATTGTGTAATATGTAGACATCAACTTTATGCACAGGTTTAAAATTATCTGCAAAGACCCCAAACAGAGTTAACCCTTACATAGACAAGGGATATATCTGTTGCTTACCTGACATACTTGACTGCCAGGCCAAAGTCGGCAATACAACACTCGCCATTTCTCTTGACTAGAATATTTTTACTCTTTATGTCTCGGTGAGCTATGGCGGGCTTTCCTTTAGTTCCAAAAATTTCTGTGTGTAAGTGAGATATGCCACAAGACATGGACAAGGAGAGGCGGATCATGCTAAAATAGTTAAGGGTATTATTTTGGAGGTGATCGTGCAGAGAGCCATTATGGTGGTAGTCCGTAATGAGTAGCATCTGAGTTAAAGACCCCGTTCCCTTAATGTCAGCTGCAATGAAACCTGTGAGGAAGAGAATATTAATTTATATTAGGTATTATTACTCTACAAGAACAATAAATACTATATCTGTATAAAACACTAGATATCATTACTACTCTATATATAGATATTACTATAAGAACAAATAACACCCATCATATTTGAGAAAAAATTTCTTAACATATTCTTAATAATAACTGAGCAGGAAAAAAAATATAAAACCATTCAATTAAATCTATGACTGCTAGACCTATAATGAATAGCCACAGCTGAAACTTAAGATACACTACAGGGGAAAATATATTAATACATGGAGGTGCGTATAAGTAGAGCCAAACAAGGTAGGGTTAGTGGGGATATGAAATAAGAGAATATATTAATTTATTGCTTTGAAAATTCTTATTTACTAACCCTAACAGGCATGTACACACAAGAGTACTCTAAAGATTTCTTGGTGTCAGTGTATAAGTGTAAGAAGATAACAGTGAGTAAAAAATAAGAATAAATAGATTACATATGTAGTAGATAGGGAGATACAGTAGACAGTGTGTTCATAAATTACCTGAGTTATTTACAAGCTTAATAACTCCTAGAACCATAATGGTTATGTTAGGTTTTACTTTATCTGAGCTGAAGAAAAAACCTTATGAGTTTTCCATATACTGTTTCAAGAGCCAGCGTGTTCTATCTTTAATATTTTTGAGGTTATTAAAATGGGTCAGCTTATTTATGGAAGCCTTATGTGAGGAAGGCACATATAAACAATCTAATAAAAAAAATAAATACCCACAACATTGAGATAACACATAGATGATAAACCTCATGTCCTTACCTAAGATATTCTCATGTCTTAGTAAAACTGTTTGATAAATTTCAGTTTCTCTAAACCAAGAAGCTTCATCAGTTGTGAAGAAAACTTTAACAGCAACCTTCTCTCCTCTCCACCGCCCCAGCCACACTTCACCATAACGACCCTTCCCGACACTTCTCTCCAGCTGAATCTGCTTGGCTATGGTGCGTTGAACCTGCAATAATAATACTTCACTTACTAATATTCTACTAAATTTAAGTTATTAGTTAAATTAGTTGCCCCTCATATTTGGGGAGAGACAGCTTTAAACTCATTTGAACACAAATTTGCTTAAGTTATAGAAAGCTTCATTACTAACCCAACCATGCCCTTGGCTCAGTAAGCTATGTAATAACGTGTAAGTCGAAATCGGTTATACCAGACAGCTCACTAACCACAATGGCTAACCAGTACCCTAGAGAACAATCTGCTTATTAATTCATATAGCTGTAGGTTTTACCCATCATTATTGTCAAGGTACAAGGAGAACAATGCCCAGTTTCGCTCTGCCCAGGACCACATTACAGGTCACCAAGGCCAGAATGATATCTAATACACCAAATTTCAATACTGTATTAATAGAGGCATTACAGTGTGCTGTACTAATGTTTCATTCCTTTCCTGTATCTAACATTCTAAAAAAGGTCCCATTAAAACTAAAATGATTTAAAACCGAATTACAAACCAAAAACATTTATATAAACCTGAATCCAAGATACTCTTATCAATATAGAGCTACTGTGTATGGTGTCACAAGAACAGCCCCTTCCACACCATACCCCTGATCTGCCGATGTTGTTGAATATTTTATTTCCACACTGTTCTCTACTCTATTTTCCCCCTAGTTTATATTTTTACTAACTATACTGGAACAAATACTCTAACATATGAATTGTTTGCATTATTCTTCCAATGTGATTTACCTGAATTTTGTTCAATACATAAATAACACTTTATACATTCCACATAGCTACATTTGTTCTTTCATAAATCAACATTAAAAGTAAAGATAATAAAAAATTACATCTGATAACTTAGCACTCTATTGTTTACAGTGGTAATGACAAAAAATTTACATTAAAAAAGGTTTAGTTGTAAGTAAGGCAATAAAAACTAAAAGGTCAAATTATGGTAAATTCTTAAATTTGTTAAGTTTTGGTATTGTGTGTTGCACCTGAAACACTTACCAGAAGAGGAAGGCCAGACCCTGACCCAGATGACTGCTCAATAAGATCACTGAGAGTGTCATTGGCTCTTATGACAAGTCCTGAACACTTGTTATATACCAGTGTGTTGGCTTCCCGCTGTCGATATCTGCACAAAAATAAGAGGACAGTATCGTATATCAACAAACACGCAAGAGTACTAATGTAATAAATTAGCATACTTCAGGTGAAACCAAAATAAGAAAAAAATTCAAGAGAGCTAATTAACTCGATGTGTTTCATAGATCCAGCATTATGGAGCAATCCAACAGATGCACACTACTGCCTAGATTGTTCTAACACTCCAAAATAATGTTTGAATAACTTTACCATATCACTGTACTTGTACTGCACTCTTTTGCATCGTATTTCAAATGAACAAGTACAGTTTGAGAGAAGAAAAAAATGTCAAAAGGAGAGGTGTCTTCAAGATACGTACAGGTATGATGAATAAAAGATTGACGGAGAATTTATAGAGTATCTAATCCAATCTAAAACTTAATAACCTAAAAAATATTAAAGATAGAACATGCTGGTTTTATTATACTTAATGAACAGCTCATAAGCTGTTTTCTCATCTTGGTAAAATTCCACACGTAAACCATGCTCCATCTATAATACAATATTTTGAAGTTAACAATTTTTAAAATGTGTCAGATAATCTACGGACATCCTTTATTCAAAAACAACCATTTAGTTATTACCACTTAGCCCAATAATCAGTGTACGGTACTGTATTGCATTAAAAAGATCATGGAAGTTTAACATTGAGTGAATAGTAAAAACAACCCTTCCATTTAGTCCACAAGGCACAAATACAATGACTAAAGTTAGATGAGACTGGAAGGATATAAATTGTGCTGGAGATAAATGAGATGAAGACATTACAGTGGAAACTGATATTATCACTCAAAGACATGCAGGAAAATATAAATATTAGATCAAGAACAGCAGTGTTATGTCCTGTACAGGTATATGAAACACTATGATGAGAGGTAAGGCTGAAATGGTTTGGTCATGTGGTTCAAAAAGAAAAAGGGAGCATTCAAGTAGTCTGGAATATGTCAACCAAAGGGAGGAGATCACGAGGATGAAAGAAGTTATGGTGGAGGTAAGGGGTTGAAACAGACACTGTAGAACATTGGCCTAATAGTAGAGAAGGAAGAAGACAGAGGAACCTAACAGAGATGGACTTGAGTGATTAACCTCTAACCTTTGGAAGTGGTGAAACAATAAAGAAAAAAGAATATCACACTGATAAACAAAGGTTGTAAAATTAAAATGTATATATTTCCAAACAGATGGCAAAGGTGACAACTCAGTATAAAAAGGTGGCATCAACTCCACCGACCATACTTTATGTGCAAAAATGGAATGCAAGGAACATGACACTTTCACCAAGGATGGCTGCCATCCCTATACTGTAGTCAACTTCCACTGATGATAGCTGCCATCCTTACAGCTAACTTCCACTGATGATGGCTGCCATTTAAAGGTTAAGATTGACTCAAGGTCTTAACATTTGATAAAAACAATGATGCGTCTCACCTGAACCAAACAGTCATAATTGCTGCCAGCACAGCAACAAAAGCCAAAGGCAAAGTGACTAAAAGAAGGCTCTCTGGAAAATTTGTTGCTGGTGTAGGTGAAGGTGTAGGTGTTTGAGGATAGATGACTGGCAAGAGACCCTCGTTGCATCTGTCATACTCATTGCAGCATGAAATGTTCTTGGGACGATAGTGTTCCGTCAAGTAGGCCCGGCACTGATGGAGAAAAACCAATTAATATAAGGATGTACAAGTTGAAAGTAAATGAAGATGGTAAAGCAGATATCTAACCTAATCTAACATAACATATTTTGTACTTTAACCTTTTTTTTCCATGACTTTATTGACATATAAACAACATATCACTGGTTGAGTCCTGCAGCTAGGTACAGAATAGGGCAGCCACCCCCAGTTGACCCAACTGTTGAATGTACTGGACTGTCCCTACATCTACAGTTGGGAAACAAAAGGTTGCAGAGTGTCACACCAGCTAAATCTTAGGCTTCAGTGTTTTGTATCTACACTGAACAAATCAGGTCTATGGGACCCACTTTCACACATGATGTACTCACCTGCATAAGACCAAGTTCATCCTGGCCAAGACACCCAAAGGAGCGATGATTGTTCCACTTCTTCGTCTCCACATCATAGATGAGCTCTACAGCACTGAAGCAGAAAGAGTTGGGCTTGGCTTCACATGTGCCGTTGAAAGTATTATGGTCTGGACACAGATCTTCACAATAACACAACAGACCCCAAGCTGTAATATAAAAATGTTCTTTTGTAATACTTATTTTAAAGACATCATTAAAACAACATAATTTAAAGCCGTTTTTTAAAGGACACAAACAGCAATATAAAGTAACACGTCAAAGTGTTTTTTTTTTTTTTTTAAAGAAATGAGGTAGGGTGGTGGCGCACCACTGCTGAGGTAGATATAATACAAGGGGAAAAGCTCCCCACCCTCCTCGCCGAAGAATCTCCCCACTCCCTCAACTAATTTTGTATTTTTTCGCTAGAACGTGGTGCCATTTGGTGCATTTTGAGGTCAGGGTTAAGCTAGGACTGTATGTGGGTCACTTGGCCTAAGTACTAGAGTTTAACCCAACACCCACAACTTTTCAAGACTACCCTCGATCATACTTACGCATTATTAGTCATTATCTGCCGATATATTAGGTGCCCATTAAATTAGGAAATTAAAACTAAGGCATTTAAGGCGAGATGATTATATTATGTTGAACATTGAGATTTAATCGGTGGTGAAATATTATATTCATACTGTATATACTACTGCAGAAAGTCACTTCACACAATATGTACAGTATTTATAAATCAACTATGTTTTATCCTGCCATTTAAGGCATTTAATTGCATGAGCCAGTAACAACTGCGTATATACTATTACCAACGCTTGCGTGCGTACTGATACCAATATTAGAGTACATAAAGACACCAGAGTTCATTTTATCCGGCTCCCTACTCCTTCAGCCCTCAACATTAGCTTATTCTTCCAATCAGTAACATTCACATACTATATGTACGGTTAATTTTTGTGCGTATTTAAATAGACTGGCATATTTATAATACCCAGGGCAGTATGCTGAATTAGTGAGCACTGGCATCTTTCGGGCACTTGGGCGTCACACAGGCGCCCAGCTCACAATCATGCCGTTCACTACTTCACTGGCGACAGGTAAAGGCCTCACTACTGCTCCTAACAATCCATCATTATTTCTTACTACAACTTTTCTTGTGAAACTGGGTTACTTATTTTATGACAAACAATTATTAAAACGTACGACATGTCAATACAAGTATGAGGGTTATGAAGAAAAGTATTGTTCATGCGGCTGGCAGCGAGAATTGGGCACGCTTCAAATGACGACAGGTCGGCGCTGCCCACGTCCAGCAATGACTTCTTTAACTGACTTCGTCTCGATATATATAAAAACACTAAAGACATACAAAGAAAGCTCTTTTCTTTAATGTTACCAAGCTTAGTTCATAAATTTATAAGCCTTAAGGCAGAAACCAGAAATATGACACCGAAGGTTAAGAACGCAATAACATAAACAAGTTCGTAGTCCTGTAAACGAACATCGAAGATTCTGGCGCCAGTCTTGGCTCAGGGGAATTTGGCACAGAATGGCAAAGGTAATTACTGTATTATCGTCTGCATGGTTTCAACTCAGTACCCGTAACTCCACACGTATATATTAAAATTTATCGCGTCAAATTACGGTACCACCATTCATAGCTACCAAATATCTGAAATGCTCATCATTTAAAGCGTGCCCTATAAGCAGAGCACACAAATATAACCAAAGTCTTTCTGAGAATATTCAGACATACATGCACACTTGTCGTATGATACATTATGATGATCTGCTAACATTATTCATGTACGACTGTCACTACCACACCAAGGTTTTAGATACCTGAACGATCCTATTTCCCCTCATTTTTCCCTGCAAATCGTCTACTAATGGGAAAGTTTATTTAGCCCAGTGCCTGCCTTTCTTGACCTGAATAATAATGTTTGTTTGTTTTCTTTTTTTTCTCAAGAGCGCTTTCACTCAACCAATGAATACCCTAGTTAAACAGGTATTGCCCCCAATTGTAAGGAATTCAAGCTGAGCGGTCGACAATACTCGATAATAATTTTATTCTCAGATTTAAAAGTTTCGAAGAAAAAGCTTCACATCATTAAATAAGCGACCAACTCCTGAGTAGTATACCCACCCTAATGCCCACGTACTTAACGGAAAGAATATAACGAAAAAGGGTCTATACGCAATGCATAGTGCTATAAGCGGTTCGTTCTTGTTAAAATCATGCTCGTGATAATTAAGTGTGTGTGTGTTATAAAACGATATAAGAAACAAGAGTCTTGTATGACTAATTCCACAGGATTACATAATTTTCATGGACAATTTTAGTAAGTCACGACAAGGTGCTATCAACCCTCATGTAACCTAACAAAGTGTTAAATTTAAATATTTCGATAACCGTGGTTGAGGATGCATTCCCCCACTCCTCCAGAATCATTGTTACTAACTCACTACGCTGCTGGAACCTTACCGCTTACTGTGTATAACTGCACTGTCTATACTTACAATCTGCGTTGTCAATATGGATACTAAACTGTGTACCATAACTGTCTATATACACGCTGAACCAATTAAAAGCTTATATGACGATTTTAATAAATAGATCTAACCATGATTTCATTTGAGCATTTAAAAGACTAAGCCGGAGGTCACTGCATACCACGGAACACTAAACCAATGTTCGTCAAACATCTGCCCTCTTTAGTCCCAATATGCTTAAAGTTGTCAATAGTACATCAAAAGCTTGACCTCTGACACTAAGCTGCGACCTTGATCTCTGACACAGCGGAATGTGGTATTGTGTACTGCGTTCAGTAATGATGCATTATACGAATGTGGAGTATTATCAAAACATCTATCATTCAAGGCCAATGAATTAAAATGTGACGGAAGGTAGAGAAAAAAACAATAACAACAAAAGAATAAGCTCATTCGCCGTAACCATACATTTTCATCTGGCTTAACCAACTCGGCTGTCATCTTTGTTCATAAGATTTAAACAAACACGTGAGTTCCATGACACCAACAAAGTATCTTATGCCTATATCGATAATCCTAGAATAAGAGTGCAATTGCAGACGCTTAACATTACGCTGACATGTGAGCAACACAGTACAATTGTTGAAGTAAGGAAGGTACTGTACACTGCAGTACCTGGGGAATCACGAGGCTACCTAGGCTACTCTCACTAGCTTCCAGGTTATAATATTATATGCTGAGTTAGGGAGCTTGGCTTTATTACTTTCACCGATAATGATAACAACACAACTTTTCACTGATGGTTGTTTGATAGAGGGAAAAAAAATTGAACTCCAACAAGCAAGTGTCAAGACCCGCCCAGAAGAAACCCAGCTGCTGGGCCTAATACTCAGGGACTCAAGTGTTTAAGTCAGGGGCCACCATAATCCCCAGCCCAGCCCAGACCGGAGTTGTCGCGCTCAATCCTCTCACCAAACCTGCTTCAACTTGACGTACGTTTGTTACACGGGATCACCTGAGTATTACCCCATCCACAGGTTATTTCAACCGGTAATTAAAAATCCTAACGTTCACCTGATATAACCTAACCTAACCTGACCTACCAGAACCTAATGTAAAGTAATATTACCTTACATTACCTAACCAAACATTCAACTCCCATCGTAGGGTGTTTAATCACCACATGAAATACGGTGGGGGAGCTGATCGTCAGTTGATCCGTTACTTGTTACTATTAAAACGAAGGCATGGCAATATCCAATCAACTAAGCTATGTCGCACATAACGAAAACGTGCAACAATCCACTGAGGATTAACACATTTCTGTAAAAATACTTTGCAAACTCACGGGTAACTAATAACCATGCTTCCTACCGTAATATCTCGATTCTCTCTGCGGCAAACATATAGGTATATAACAAGTACAGAATGACTGTAAGTAATGCTGGCAACAGTTGTAATATTTTTATTCGTTGAGTGTGGCTGAGGGGTGAGCTGCGTCGAGTCTCCAGAGACGCTAACCTAACCTGACCAGCGTCCCCACAGGCCCACTTCACACACCACCCTCCTATCCCCTGACCCAACCTTCAACATGTTCTCCTTATGATATTAAACAACCACCAATTCAGCATACAGCAGGAAATATAGCACAGTGAGGGGAAAAACGCACATCCGGAAGCTTAACGAACATGCGTAGGCTCTTGAAGTAGAGCCACTTCAAGTTTGAGGTGTGTGTGTTAGGGGAGAGGAGGTGGAGAAAAGAAAATAACAGAACAAAGCGAAAAATTTTACTGGAAGTGATGTATTTTCCCGCCAAAATTCTCCGGCGGAACAGGGAACCATAAGTGTGATTACATATAGAAAACGTTCATTGTCACGCTTGGCCAAAATACTCATACACACCACATTTCCTTTCAATTCATTTAGTTATTCACATGTTGCTGAACGTAAACTACTGCATGTTTTATATTGAGGAACGGGCGAAGATATCAGTTTGTCCTCTCCCCTCGTATTCCAATGGCCGAGAAGAGTAAGGTGGGCAAAAGAGGCGGGTGTTGTGAGGGTGGGGAAGGGGGCCACAACCAGCACTCTGTTAACGAACAAGTGGACCGTTTATGACGAAGGCTCCAGTTACATCATTTCCTGCTCGCCTTCCCTCCCCCTCCGCCCGCCACCGAACGTTGCTACTACACTACCTACCTCGTAAAAGCCACTTAAGTTCGCCCACGACTTGCCACCCTCCCCCACAATGGCTTCAATATAGGTTTTAGCATCCACAAAAATATAAAACCACACGATGTTTCCTACAACAGTAATACAAATATAACAAAACCAAAGCAGTGACGATTAACAGGTAAAAATCAGACAAGAGCATTCGAATTTCCACTGGCGAGCGAGATATAACGTATCCTTGATGGGTGATAACGGTAAAGCACAACAGATTATGACTAGTAATGCAGTGTAGGACAAAAGTCCCCTGGGCAAATCATAATTAAAATTTAAATAATTATTTTATTACACATTACATCATAAGACTACAATACCCAACCCAACCTAATCTAACCTACTTTGCACTTTAACTGAGGGACTTTTGCCCTGCTTTACACTTTAACTGAGGATTTTTTGTCCAGGGGGCTTTGGTCCGGACCCCCTAGTAATGTTAAGGGTAGTGAACAGTAGTGCAGGGAGTAATATAGGTTGTGGTGACTCAGTGGGCGCAAGTGTGGCCAGGTGTTTGTGCTTACCGGACCTGACCTTGTCCCGCCATCAACACGGTTAGGACGGTGGTGCCGGCTGTGTACGGACATGTGGCCAACACATGTTGGGGGAGGCAGCCCTCTAAGCTGCCCACAGGAAGTGCGGTGTTGTGTGGCTCTTAAACCTATCCAGGAGTGACAACCTTTAAGAAACGGATAAGTTCGGAAAAACTAAATATATACCGTAAACAAATATTTTTTTTAGATATCTTCTTTATTCACACATTAAGTTGAATTTCCATGCGAATTCGGGTTACGGACGTTTTCATTAAAGCTTATCTATTCAACTTTTACCAGAAGGCAAACGAACAAAGATAATTATCTGAAAAATCGCCACGAAAAAAATATTGGAGGGATTCAAAACAAAAAGCAGCATGGTAAATAAATGAAAAAATAAAGAGGTAACGAAGACGGGTTTAAGCGACAAATTATCGCTAAACTTTCACGTACAAGTACATTACACCCAAGTCGAAGAGCTAATTAAGTCCCTACTATCTTCTCGTACGCCATAAAAATAATGTACCTAACTCAACGACTTAAAAGTAAAAAAAAAAAAACAGTTCTCAAATGACGAAACAATTCCACCAAGATTATTACTCATACGGTAACTTTACACCAGTCAAGGGCGAATAATCGGAGAGGGATTCCTTTGTATAATTCTCAGTGTTAGTTTAGTCTGGAGATACGAGAACGATTTTGTGGTGTTTCAGGGTATTTATATGTTATTTATCAGTTTTCGCCAACCAGTTACGCACATTCCTATACCATTATTTGCTAGGAACATTAACCGCATGCAAACTGAACTTTATACCTGCATTGTCTGTCTCTGTGGTAAATGAACCTGTCAGAATCTGGACCCAGAAATGATTAGGTTGAATGTGTGACAGAGAGTAGAGGGTAGTGCTAGGAGTCTACCCCAGCTGCCCACCATCCACAATAAAGATAAGGCAACCCCGACCCTGCCTCGTCACACGTGCTGCCCACCACCACTCACTCACCTCTGTCGCAACGCTGTACCATTAACCAATCTTTTTATACATATAAATCTATTATACATACGTCGTACGTACGTATGAAATTAACAAGCATCTTTACTTTGTACACAATAATATTCAACATAAGGATGCAAAGTAGAGTATTTGCAGTGAAGTTATTTTTTAAATCTTGATGTTACCTGGCCTGTTGTTTCATGATCAATACCACGCACGAATTGTTTTCTTCACTGTAGACAGAAACACATATCTGCACGAACGACGCTTCAATACTACCACAAATATTGCCTTGCACAAATCCGTACCGGTATATAGCTCCCGATTACAGATGATGGAAGATGCCTGTAAACTTTACATTCACGCAGTTTCAAGCTAAACAAAGAAATAACGTGTCGAGGGAAAGTGTCTTATTTCAGATATGACGTGACGCTAGTTGGACATCCTCGTCTATCCCGTGTAAGGTGAAACGTAAAGCAATACAGGCGCTCAAGAGAGAACATGAGAAGTTCTTGCTTGCCTTCAAAATACTTCATTAATGTAAGAGAAGTTGTTGGTGGGATTACTGGATACAGAAGCAAGTTAATGGAATGAAAAATGGATATTCATAATTTATCTGCCAAACATAGTGTGGAAGAACCCCTAATAAAGTACTGGAGCTGTCTGTAGAGACACGATAACTGGGGATCTGTAGGATTAAGGTCTCACCACACTCAAGGATGTACTGTACCGGGTAGCTGGGAAAGTTAAGGGAGTTGACATGTTCATAGAAAACATGTAGTACAGGTACAGTCAGTTTCTGGGGTTCCGGCGTATTCCCATTAATAGCGATAACCCAAGCAGCAGTTTCGTCTTACACAGTCTACTGGAGCCCTGTTAGGGGTATACAGTATAAGTATGTTGTAATGGCGAGTCACCAACTACGTCAAGGTTCACCGTGCAGCTTCTGTGCATTCGTTCCGAGTTCAACACGAGTGAGGCGTGAAATATGAAACTACTACTGAGTGGACCAATTGCCCGAACGACTAGTAAACTGGCAAGTGGCGAGAAAAAAACGGCATCTGAGGTTAATCAACAAAGCAAGGGTGGGTAGCTTCGATGGCGTGGCTATCTAATGTAACAAGCAGTCCTATGTGAACGTTGTCACTCGCTTCAAGCTGGTGACGGCTGAGGGTGTTGAATGACGGAAACGGGGGAGGGGAGGGGGGGATGCTGTGGCTGATGATACAATGCCGTTGTTCATTACAGACGAAATCATCGTCCTCATGAACGCCCCCAACTATGTTACGGTGGGAGGACCAGTCATGAACTTTGATCCCCCTGCGTGTTGGATGCTCAGGGAGCCACACTGTTGCTTCAGCTTTTACTCAGTGTCAACACTCATCACAAAGAATGACTGAGTGAGGTTGTCTGTCTGGGGAGTGAAGGCAGTTCCGATGACGAAACGTTTTAGCTCAAGATATATGGCAACTTCAAGTGACGAAGAAATCTGTCCTATGATATTAAAGACCTTTATTGTTGACAACTAGATAAATCACTCCTGGCCTGAGAGTAAGACTCAAATGTATTTGTGGCCAATATTCCTCACAAATGATGATGTATTAACAACTGTACTAACTTAAGTTAAAGTACAAAATTAACATCTAAAATAGCATCAGAATTATACCTAGACTTTGCATTCAGTAAATATGTTCACTTGGCACCAATTAGTATACTGTACTCAGTTAAGGTCCTGTAGACATTTTTCTAAACATTCTCAACCTTAATTTCGACTTTTCGTAAGTTCAGTTTTTCCTTGGAGATGACTTGTAAACCCAATTCATACATAAAAGTTTCCAGCTAATGTATGTCGTCCAGTCTGATAAAAACAAAATTTTAGTATTGGAAAATCTATCTGCTTACTGTACTTACGTGAGCAGGAGAGTATAGACTATAACACCACCACACAACCCCTGAAAACTTCGTACAAGGCGGGAACAGAGAGAGATAACATGTCACGCTCCTCTTCAAACTGTCATCTTCAGCCAGTTTATCTTAACTTACCAATAAACTCGGCTCCTTCCCCACCAATTCAACGTCTTAGCACAACCAAGAGACTGTAACATGTCTTTTTCACCACCTTCATATTATCGTGGACGTAAATTTACTGCAAAGTAAATTTGGTAAAGGCTATGTCATATGACAAGTGTTACTGTAAAAGCTTTGATTTGTCGTAAATAATACCACATTTACACCAATTCATTTTACAGTGCCAATACTCCAGGAGTTATGAGGTCAGAGGTTGTGTTGATGCTCTGGATACATCTTTTGACTGTCATCTGGCAATCTCAATCGGTAAATCTGTTTTCACCAAACAGTTTTGCTTATTTTTTTCTTTTGTTATGGATTAGAGAGTTTCATACGGCAGTGTGACTTGTATGCAAACGAGGATTGCTTAGTACACCAAGGAACTAGGATCAACCCAGGTGTCTTGTCATGTGGGCCTGGCGTCATCCATCACAGACAGTACAGTACAGGTACTGTACCTGTACTGTATAGTATAGGTATACAGTACAGTATTGTTCAGTATCTTCCCCTATGACGTGGATATCTGAGACAATTGAATTTTTTCAAGCCAGTGAAGATATTGTTATTATGAGCCAATACATTTTCAACTTTACTTCACTGTCAGTTATACTTGACCCTGCAAATAAAATGTTTCTTAACTAAAATACAGTATACTCGACACTGAGACACGCTAATAGACATTCAACTTATGTTCTACTGTGAAAATAAAATTTGTTTTCCGACTACCTTATGTTTCTTTAAAGATAAGTCTTATTAGACAGGACCAAGAAGAACAGTTTTGACGAAGTGACTAGAAACAAACATTTACCACTACTGTACAATACTGTATAACACAGCGAAAGAACACATTCTGTACTACAGTAATAGTATGCTATATTTCCCATTCAACTGTCTTCAAGATCAATTTTATATCAATTTGGTAACAGATCTATTAAAAGGCTTTTCATGACCTCCAGAAGATCTTTATAATGTCCATGACCTTGGTAAGGGTTTTACTGTTGCACCTTGATAAATGGGGTACAGTATATACTATTAAAGGTAAAAAAATACAGTAAACTGATGTTAAAAGTTATCCAAGAAAATCTTCCACCATCTGTCCTCTTAACTGTATTAAATAGATGAATTAAAGAGAAGGGATATATCTGTTTTAAATTGTACATTATTATTTATGAATCTGTACTACCAACTTCAAAAGAACACTTTCTTCAGAGAACAACTACAGGGTACGGTACACATATAGTACAGTACATAAGTTCTTATCGTGTTCATCTGGTCAAACTACATACTGTACAGATTAAACACAAACTTCTACAGGCACCTTATGATGTATAGGTACCATATATTGGCAATATAAATGTGTGAGTATTTACTCAAAGACAATTAAGTTTTCACTCATTTGCATCAACCCAGTCTTACATCTTCCCCCTAATTAAACATCAGGCCGAAAGTGTAGGAACAGACGAGCCGGGTCACTGAGTAAAATCAGCCCAAATAATCTTTCTCTCTCAATCTACCAGGTATCTTTTAATAGCTCACAAGTCCCCCTTTAACCCTATTTATTCTCAACTTTACATCTTCATGGCCATCAGGTCCTCTTTTATTTTTACCCACAACCACCAAATTTTTACACCAGCTTTGTTTTAACATCAAGAATCTTGGGAATTTAACTATTGGAATCAATAGTTTAGACAGTTCTAAGACACTTTTCTCCTATGATGTATCCCTCGCAAAAGATCTGACCTAACCTCCTAACTGGGAGGCTCTGCCCCCTTCCCGGCATATGTATGTCGTTTGAGGGAAACGTCATAGAAGAAGTGTCTTAGAATTGTCTAAACTGCTGACTCCAACAGTTAAATTCTCCAAATGACCAAAACTAAAATGATACCAAAATTTCTCCATAGAGGACAAAGCTTTCTTACCTCCAGAAAATAAATAAAAAGTAATTGTGCATCTTATATGAACAATATATTATAGAATGTAGCAATACAATACGAACAGTATATAAAAAAGGGAGTGTAATTTTATTGGAAGTTTGTGTGGCCACCTAGCTGGGTACAGTTCCCCAATTTTCACAGGATATGTGTATGCTATGCTTAAGATATTTATTTTAATTGGTAATGCTCCATGTGTGGTCTTGGGTTATAAATATAAAAATATGAATGAAATATACGGAAATCAATTTTCATTAACCCAACAATATTGCCACAGCAAATAACAACGCAAGTAGAGTACTTTAAGGGGACTATCCAACAAAACCTTCACTTATTATTATTTTATTCTAAAGAACTTATAAATGAGGCAGAATCAGACAGAGCTCTAAAAAAACTACTGGGTAAAAATATATTTAAAACATACAAATTATATCAGTGTGGTTTAGAATTAGTAAATGATTGGTTAAAATATAGGACTAACCTGTGAGCGAGTTATTTTTATTACTGTTTATTTTCTTACAATATTTTCGTCAGTGAGTTCTGATATGATAATCATTTATTGTGGAAATTGTTCATTTCATAGACAATTAGGCACCTTGGCATGCAATAGTTTATCTTCGGGCGGTAATGAGGCCACGCTTGGCCGAGGGGCTTTTCCCGCGCCCGGGGCAGTTTGTTTTTCAGCATGTCGTGTGATGATTGTCGCCGATCTTACATGGACATAATTTGTGAATTTAGGGATAAAGACAACGAGACCCTTCAATTGTTTAAAGATCACGGCATTGTTCCTTTACATAGAAACTGTTTATTTTCTTACATTATTTTCATCATTGAGTTCTGATGTGATAATCATTTATTGTGGAACCCGCCAACACAGTAAATCACTCTGCCGCCCGGGGTGCATAGCGCCGACGCGGCCTTATCATCTCACGCCCAGAAAATGCCTCAAATTTCACCATATCATTGTAAGTTCTTTCTGTTTAATATACCAGGGACCTGGGGGGGGGGGGGCAAGGAGGTTACGTAGGTATGTTTGGTTAGGTCTGTTTTTCATACCCACAAATGTTAAGTAACGTATATTTTTAAAATATCCAATTTTTTTTTACATATCTCCACAAACTGCAACAGTGTCGACTGTAACAGTGAAAATCTGGTGTTTTAAAAAAAATTCAACCAATTTCGCTCACTGGTTAGTCCTATATAATTACCCCATGATTTTAGCTGTACAGGAATTACTGTGTACACGTACCCAAGGTACTGCACGGTACCAGGTCACGCAGATGCTCCTTATTTTATTTTAGACAGATAAAATAAAAAAATAGCTGCAGTGGTAGTTCATATTACATATATTTTAGTAGTTTAGTTTTCTTTATTTTATGAACCATCCTGTATATTAAAGAATGCAGCTGTATCTAAAAAAAAAAATGAAAACTACAACTGATGTGTAAAAGTAAACAATGCAGAGAGGCACTTCCTTTACACACAGAAGAATACCTGTATATAAAACCATAAAGTGAAATTATACAAAACTCATTCTTCCAGCATCGTTTGTCAGTTTTTTCAGAGTAAGTAAGCTCATACCCTCTACGTAGAAATTACCCGAAGTTGGTGATAAAACCAAATCACTCTCGTCAAGTATTACCCATAAAATTTCTTGGACAAACCCCTGGTACTCCTGGCTACGGTCGGAAATCTCAACCCCTTGTGATCTTTTGATGCAAATACCCGTACTGACATTTATAATCTCATCTCGCACTCTTTCAGCACAGGTAGCGTCAGTAACAGGAACGGCTTTTCCACATTAGTAAACATTGGACAGAGAGATCCAGACCCAAATTGCAACCTTAGAGATGCATCTGCCAGCCCACGAGGCTAGTGAGAGGAACTTGGGTTGTTGATAGGGCCAGTCCACTGTTCCAACATTTCTGCTTACAGGAGGAATCCTCTCAGTATGACATATGGCTGAGTGGGAAGGATCTGGCCAGCACGGGATGCTTAGTGACGCAGTCTTCATCAAAAGACCACACCTCTTAAAGTAATTATTAAGATGAAACATTTTAACCCATTATTTCCACTACTGTACTTATAAGTTTACTAGCTGTTCACTATCTCTTCTTTGTTATGACCTTCATTGTCCAGTGTTAGTACAAGAGGAAAGTGGAGCACCCAGAGAAAACCTGCGATGATTGGTAGCGTCACACTGGATAATAATACCCTCATCACATCTGATCCAGGCCAGGAGTCAACAGTAGAACCAAACAACCTAACTTAAACTTAACCTTCACTTAAACATGATTATATCTTTTAGGTAAAGTACGGTACATTAGTTGGTTTTGATGAATGATAAATTATGAAGAAATATCTGATACTTCACAAAGTTTCCAGTCTTATCCTCTTCATACATTAATAACAAATATAAGATCTTTTGGCGTGATGTAGTGGACACTAAATAAGTCACTGGCCCTCACACTACTAACAACATAATTAAGCTTTAAAATATACTGCACATCTAACATTAATAACTTCACACATCTACATTATCACTCAAATTTTTAAAAACGTACAGTATCATGACAATGTATTTTCTCGATATAGAGGCACGTTTATTACCACAGTATATGTTCCCTGCCACTAACATCATGCTTACTGTCCCTCACATCACTCAATCTAATACAAAGTTCATTCATCAATTTACTAAATAAGAGGAAATATATCTCGATACTTCCACTCGTGAGAACTTATCCCCCTTCTTAGGATACATTTCTTCATAGTGGGTATATAACACCTATAGCTGTTGTTGCCCGTGAATGAGTTAATAGTGTGTGTTGGGTGAGCAGTGAGGCAGATAAAGCCTCACGTTGGTACCAGTCTGCCCACCACTCAACAATCAAAATGTAAACAATGATTATATATCTTTAATAACGAGATCCTCCGCGCTAACAAACACACTAAGCGATAATACAGTAATTCATAAGCGTCTTACCTTCTTTGTGGAGGACTAACAGGCACAGTATTAACGCCAGCACACCGTGTTCACCAGCTCCTCCTCCTGGACTCGGGGCCATGGCGGCCATTTTCCACTAAGCCAATCCGTGACGTCATGCGCTGATGTGCCTGAGGCCTCCACACAACCTCTTGTACCTCCACTCAACACAACCTTTTGTACCTCCACTCAACACAACCTCTTGTACCTCCACTCAACAAACATAATATTTCTTATCATTACCATATCACCTTTATTTACAACTATTCATTAAACCACATACGAATATTCAGGTGGGGTTAGAGATAAACCTAAGCGGTATTTTGGCTCAATTATACACCTGAATATTTGTGCGATGTTGTGTTGTATTCTTAACTAACAGAGTATCACAGTATCTGATTTACCTGGTTTAATTAACTTTGAATAAGATATCGTTATCTCCTAGGTAAAGGTTGGTGATAAAGGGGTTGGGTGCCACACACACTTACCACACATCAAACTTGTTCTTGTGTTATGTACATGAATAAACCCTTCATATTACCTCTACTTAATGATGACAAATATCAAAACAACTAACAAACACGTCACCTTTAATAGCTGTTCACATTCACTTGAACAAAACACTTACTATTTATATTCATAAAAGTAGATCATTTATTTTACTGCCTTATGTGTTTCACTTCAACACAGTAATGTTCTTATTCATATCAACCATGTAACTTTTCGAACGCTCATACGCCTACGTGCTCATGGACTATAAATGTTTTCTGCACTTACCCACACACAGGTAACAGTACCTTACAACAGGTGCTTCCCTCAGCTGAACCAACGATTCCTGACTGAACACGTTCTCACTGGGGACCTGACCTGACCTGACACACATTTGCTACATATCTAATATTGTCTTTAGTTTTGGTTTCAGATCTCTCGTGTACTGTATTCATATATATATATATATATATATATATATATATATATATATATATATATATATATATATATATATATATATATATATATATATATATATAAATCACTGTAGGTGCGTGATCTAGGTATATGCCTAGTCTGTACTCACCCCTGAAGATGAATTACACGAAAGCTTGGGAACTTCGTGTTTTCTTCTTTCCTTGTGGTTATCAGCATATATATATATATATATATATATATATATATATATATATATATATATATATATATATATATATATATATATAGACTTACAACATGCATATATAGGACTTCAGAGTCATATTTGTCAATAAGAATGGCATTTGTAATATTTTTAAGGAGAAATAAATATTTGATTCTGTAAAATGTATTTATTTGTGACATATCACACATTTGTTAACTTAAACATGATCTATAATCAGGAGTCTGCAACACTGTAATTATGCAATACTGTATGTAATAAATTTATAAATAAAACATGAAATTTGGCATTACAAAATTTATAACTAAACTATATATGCAGTTAATTACTGCTATACATACCACAGATTTAGTAACCAATTGGGTGGGAATAAATATTGATACAACATAAAAATGTTTCACATTATACAAAAGAAATGGGTTACCCAGACCCACAAGTTCCTTTTTTGTGAGTGAGTTTGAGCAACACTTGTTTCACGATTATCTGAAGCACTATCCTCTTAGTTTTGTTGTTTTAATAAATCACGGTAGTTAGGTAGTAAATCACAGATGTTATGAACTATGTACTCAATTATAGTTAGGTAGTAAATACAGTAACTAATTTTATGTACTAAATTACTGTATAGGCTGGTAGAAAATCAGTGTTGTAGTTACTGTATGTAGTAAATCACAATAGTTATGTAGTAAATTACACTAGACTTGTTCTTTGTGAACTGATTGCAGCACTATTAACTCTTAAACAAGGGTGACAGAGAACACAATAAAAAATAATTTAATACTATACTGTACATAATTATTTCCCCATCATCTATTATGAATGTTTGAATCTCTCACCCCTACTGTTTCCATAGTTATCCTTTCTAATGTTTGATTTGCAGTTTGAATCTGTATCTCTGAATACAACTTCTGATTATTTGCAATTTCTATATTGATCATTATTTTTCAGTTGTTATCCACCAACAGCTGTCGTGTCCTCAAAAAAGTATGATTTATGTCCTGCTTTTTAATGGTAAATTTTTTCCTATTGGCTGGGCCATACAGGATTTCATCAAATAATGACGTTCTCATTTTCTTTTTCTGAGAGGAGGTGGAGGGTCCAGGTTGCAAATTTGTGTCTTGCAACGGTATGTCCGCATGGCCTCTGCTGTAGGATTTTTGCAGCTAATCTCAGGCACAAGATGTGTGGAAGGCAAGCTTTGAACGTAGTAGCTGTGGTCCTCATTCATTAAATGGAGTGACCGATCCACATCAATAATAAGGACTTGACTTGTTGCTCCACCAACTTCAAATGATATTAGAATTATTGTTATACTGTATAGGGTAATCACTAATACAGCAAGAGAAATTTGATAAATGGTGACAAATTGGCATAAAAGGCTATTTTAAGTCAAGGTGTAAATATGCAACCTCCTTAACAAGAGGGGTTCATGTCGGCACTAACAATTTGTTACATATATTTACATGAACAGAAATATTAACAAATGTAATTGGAACACTGAATCCCGACACGAGAATAAATGAGAGTAAGAGAGCAAATGGAGGATTATGTTGTTTACGCAATACCCGGTACACATCAGGGCTAAGTTTGTTACATTCCATTAAACATCACTACTTATTGTGATTTTTTTTCTTAGTTTCAGTGTGAGACTTACATTGATGTGTGTCTGAATCAAATTCACAGCCAAGATCTCTGATTTCAGAAGCCATAATGTTTAGCTTTCTGGACTAGCTTCTGCAGGAGGCACATAACCACCAGTTTTAAATACTTCCGTCTTCATAATGGTACGCTCTTTCTTTGTCCTGCAAGATATTCAATTTTGAAATTATAGGGTAAGGAAAATATATACCCGTACAGTACACCTATCTACAAAATAGATTACTGTTATGCTACTTAGGCCTGTTTTGGTACAAATTATTTAGCTTTATTATATTTTAATATAAACATAATACAGTACTTATTTGTAAAACTTGGTAATCATTTGTATTATTGGTGTAACATGTATAAGTTTACAGGAGTTTGTGACGAATTTACTTTTTTAAGGTCAAATTATTGTTTCGGTCATCAACCTATTTGAAAGTTGTTCAAAACATAATTTCAACCTAACCTAAACTTAAAATCCTAAAATTCGCTGGATGACCGAAACAATAATACAGGGGTACTGAAAAAATTATGTATTTTGTAAGGTGGGAGTCAAATAAGAAGTCTCTACCTTCAATGCAAATGAATTAGGTAAGTTGTCTCAGAGATTATACTCGTAGTCATCTCCACTATAGTTAAACTAACCTCTACTTCGCAACAAATTACAAATTTATGAACTCACTTTATTTTAATGAGCTCCCAAATTTTCCTTAGTTGTTGTTCAGACCGTGAAGCCCATATCCCTCAGTGCTGAATATGGTTGCTATCCAGATCCATGTTTGCTTCTTTAAACCAACAATCTTTCCACATGTGTTCTTATTCTGCAGAACCCTTTCCTCCCCAATCAAATGCACTAATAACTACTGTTCTCTGTGAGATATAGGACTTGTCCTTGCTGATTGAGAGGAATAGAGGTTCATGATGATAGTACAAAAGTCTTGATTTTAGCGCCAGCGAAGGTGGACAGGATTAGCAACCCTATCCTACTTGGTCCCACATGGAGGGGAAGAGGCTCGAGCAATTAAAACTAATACTTGAAAGAACAATTCCTAGAAGAAGGCGCTTCGTCGGAGAGGGAAGATGTTGTTTAAAACACCGGTGGTAAGAGTTTTACTGTGACATAAGTAATGTTTAACTCTTGGACGATCACATCAGAGGTGTTCGTGTTGGTCTAACTCACTTCACTTGACCTCTGTCCAGTTAGAACAAGTTATGACCACTCCTACATCTTCTGTCTTGGGTCAACACCAGCACTGAAGCAACAGTCGGCACACCCAGGTTAACGATGCATCAAACTCAGGTGATCTTCAATACCAACTGACAGCTGGAGCATCACACCACACCTGTGAAGTAAATCATATCAGTAAACATCACATCTGGGTCTTCAACACATTAAGTCGTCATTATCACCGTGAAAACAACAACCCATGCACTGCTCACTCTAACTTTTATACAATGCCATAAATTCTTTGATCAGTAACAGCTACTGATAATTTTTCTAATGTTTATTTAATCATTCCTATAAGTACATGTACTGTATGTATGTTTGATAATACAATACTCACCTGTCCAATGTTACGCAGGAGATTCGTCTTGACGTGGACGGTGAGGGCGTCGAGGCACATCATGGAGAGGGGGGAGGTGCTGCCCAGTTTACACAGGGCATGGGTACAGCCGACTTCTTGTTACCCTGAATACTGTCCCAGAGGGCGAGGAATTTTGTGTACTTTTTCCTTTGTGGTTATCAGCATATAATAATATTACAGTACACTATATGTTATTATCAAGTATTGTACAATAAATCCACACCACAAGATATTATCACAAAACTACAACCTCAAGATATTTCCACAACATACAACTTGGTGGTGACATAGAGTAACAAAAACATACCACTAACTTAATTTAACATAACAAAGCCTAAGTCCTCCTGATAGCATTAGGGTGTTTAATCAGTCGATGACATTAAGGGGGATAATCTTAGTGTGATTCCAGTCCATCACTTAATAGACAAATAATGAACCTACAGGTGTTAAGTTAGGGTGATGAATCTCTATGTGAAATAAGCTGGGGTGACTTATCCTTCATGTGAAATAAACTGGGTTAGGTTAGGTCAGGTTAGACTAAAGATAACTTTGTAGACCACACGCTATATGTAGCAGCACCAGAAAGTCTATTATATCGAGGGGTCATTAGACGTGAAACACCCATTTCACGGATTATATATAGAGAAGTTTGTTATAGGGAGGTTTCACTGTACATCAATCCCTTTACCTTTGAGCTAGTATCCTTCAACAACACAAGCTTGTCCACTTTTCTCAGTATGACTAATTGTTTACAACATCAAGCACTTCTTCCTTGTGGTTCACGTTGGCTCTGAGCTGTATGAGGTACTTTACATTTTCAAGTTTGCTGCATCGTGCTGATAGAAGTAGAGGAGCTTCCTGTGGGAGGCAGATCCAGGGGGAGTCCTGGACTCCTCCCCCCCCCCCTTTCATCAGAAAATTCCAAAACTTTTTCTTAAATGCAATATTGTACAGTACTAAGGTATTTCTATACAGTAAAAAGTAATTACTACTGACCTCAGAATATCTTCTAATATCAAGTGCACATGGCCTCAAAATGGCCATGATAATGATCAGATGTAAAAAAAATCGGGGGTGGGGGGCATTACAGCACCCCACACCCCCAGCTGGGTGGGCTCGCTGTGCTCACCATGCTCTCTTACCCACAACTTCTTGGACCCCCTCATTTGATATTCCTGGATCTGCCCCTGCTGTGAGTGGCTCTGACAGCCTGAAATAAAGAAAATTGCTTTAATAAACTTTTTTCATCAATATGGGGGAGGAGGAAGAATTCTTTAACATATCATTTATAGCCTTCAATACATATGATGATGACACAGTACTACACTTGAGCGAATGCATTGAACATAATTAATAAGCTGTTCATCTAAAAAAGAAAAAAAAACACATTGGGCAAAATCAAAGTTGCTTTTTGGACAACATGCAAAATTATATTTCTTTATTTACAGGCACAGTTAATAAAAACTATCGATAATGGGGAGAGGGGTTAATGAACACTGCAACGCCTGTTGTCTCAGTAGGAGTATCAAAATCAATAACTGATTCTCGAAATTATGGCCATCCAATCAGGATCTTTTAGACCTAAATATAAGCTCAGCATAACTTACCGAAAGAGAATACATTCAGCTGCTCTTCCTACAATTCATCGCTGGGATAGTGAACCGGCTGAAAATATATCCATCCGAGACCATGATCAATTTCTTCCTTATACACACAAGTATCGCTGACGTGGACTTATGGTCGTCAATGTTGTCTCTGCTGGCGTTACGTTAGGATACAGACCTATCTGGCAAGTATCTGAGGTGGGGGATGACGTGCACTTCTCTTCCTGTAATCTCTGTAACTGTCCCAACACAAACACCCTTCAACACTACTGTATTGCCTTGACTGTCCCACTGTCAGGGACCTCCTGCCACAGGGACAGTCACTAACCACTATATGTCACCGCCTACTTATTCGCAATAAGTTAGATTTAATTCCTGTATGCTACCCACGCTTTGGTGGTGCTAATTCCCATTGTCCTTAAATTATATCAATATTGTTTCCACATCACGAGTCATAGCGTGTCCTGCGAGACATATGTACCAATGTAGTATAAACATAAATATTTATTGATTTTGTACACAATTATAACATGAACTAAATGTCAAACATGACTCTGTCCAGCACATATTAAGGTAATGTCTGAGAACAGCACTACCACCAGAAGGAATTGTTTGATTTGTTAATTTGAAAAGAGTTGACGGCCAATATTTGGATCTTGAGTGTTGCTAATTTGGCAGACATTTTTGGTCAATATGGAGCATTTTTTTGTGGAAATGCTAAAATAATAATATATATGTATTTTTTTCAACTTCCGAGTTGATAATCACAAAATAAATTTTTTTTTTTACATTACTCCATTGTTTCTATGGAAAATCAACAAATAATGAAGAAACTGAAACCGAAATTGTGGAAATGAGTAATACCTGAAAGTGATTTTTGTTATGGAAGTCAGTTTTTGTCAGCAGTGAAAGTTATCGACTGAAGATGGTATTGACCGTCCCAGCCCCTCCGAACTCTCGGTCCTTCTCCACACCAGCCACTCTGTGACTTCACTGCGTAACAACACGTAGGATTGTTTAGGTTGGTTATGTTACGATTGGTTAGGTTAGGTTAGATTAGGTTATGATTGGTAAGGTTAGGTTAGTCAAGGTTAGGTTGTAGCAACAGAAAAAGTAAATTTTTATTTATTTCGTGTTTCTGAACTCAGAAGTTGGAAAAACACACTTCTTTAGCATTGACACAATAAACATTATCTCCATTGCATTAAGCATCAAATATTGAACAAAATGAGCCCAAAATTGTCCACCAAACTAACAACAGTCAAGAACCTAATAGAACCTGACCTAACCAGCTAAAGAAACCTATCTAACTTTACCTCTCGTTTCACCCGCCATTTTAAAGAGAAAGAACTTATTCTGATATCTGGTACCAATGAAAGTAACTTTGTTGAAGTGTCATGATGTAATTTACGTTGTTTGTGGATGTCGGAGTCCTCCTGACCGAGCGGATCAGTTGGAAACAAACAGCAGAATTTTTTTGGGGAATATTTAAGATAAATAATTAATTTCTTCACATTTTAGCATAACACAAATAATTACAGATTTTGTACACAACTATAACATTAACTGAATATAAAGCATGACTGTCAGCACCTTATTTTACCCTCTTCACTACTGACTCCTCAAGAAGGCAATGTTTACCTGGTGTCCTGTCAGTTCCTTAATCTTCACACCGTATGTAAACCTTTTCCCAGGTGGTCTTTTGGGTGTGATCACAACATACAAGCTGATATCAGGAACACTGTTTTAAATTACAAATACCAATACTAAAGCCAGAGAGAGTGGCGAGCCTCCTGCACCTCCTCCAGGGGTCGGCGGCTGTCTGGTGTTGTGTTTACAGACTGTAATGTTAACAATTATTACCACGAACTGAACTATAAGATCAATCAATTAGGGGCAATACGGAGTAACTAAACCTAACCTAACTTTACCACATTTCCCTAAGATTGTTTCATTGTGTTACGTTATTATATGTTAGCTTCAGATCGTCTGTTTAAAGAAAAATTGCGGGATCACCTTTCTTGGTTGTGCTAATTTTTAAACATTGTTATTATTGCTCCTTCCAGAGATCCTTGATGCAACTCACACATGATCTTCTGGAGGAGGCTCACGCCTGTCACTCAGCTCAATAACCTCGTCTCTACTCGGACGGTCGCTGCGTGTGGCGGATATTTGTGCCCTATAATTATATACTTGTTCTTTATTTTTCCAGTATTTATCTAATTTTGCTTCAAACTTTTCCACCGTCTCCATATTCATTACACACTCAAGTAACCCATTCCAGTTGTTGACAACCCTACTCGGGAACGAATGTCTTCTGAGATTTAGTTTGTTTGGGGAAAATGTTTCGGGTGGTAACTGTTTCGAAAATCACAGACGCAATTCAGATCACTGGGGAAAAGGTTGAGTATTAATGCATTAGTGGGCCCAACTCAATTTCTTAATTACATGCGCGTTTTTCAAACAGTTCAGACTTTTCTAAGACACTTCTTCTATGGCATTTCCGTCGGAAATTTATATTTTTCGAGTATTATAATAGAAAAAATTACCAACAATATTATTTGTTTTAAGTGGGCAGTGTTTTACTTACTTTTATCCTCTTCACCACTGATCGGCTCGTTAGCCGCTTGGGCGATCGGTCACGACTTCAAAGCCCTGCCCACTTTAAACAAGTAATATCTTTGGTAATTTTATCTATTATAATGCCCGAAAAATATAAATTTCCTACGGAAATGCCATAGAAGAAAAGTGTCTTAGAAAAGTCTGAACTGTTTGAAAAACGTATTTGTTGTGGAAAAATCGGAACATGGCTACCATCATAACTTGACCCTTTCTATTTAATATGGCGGGGGTCTGGGGGCTAGGAAGTTAGGTTGTGATGACCACAGCCATACATGTTAGTAAACGTAAAATCAGATGATTCTCATTACGCTCCACAGCCCATAAAACATGTAGTTATATATGACTTGTTGAGTCACCCTACTAAGATGTCCGTTTTCTGTCATGTTCCAGAATTTCTTAGTATCTCATGTTATGTTTCGTATGTTTAAAATTAAGAATGAATGCATATGTGTTACTGTAAAAAACACATACCTGCTTACAGCTGAAACATTCAAGATCCATTGTGAGCGATGATGAAAGCTTCATTTATCTTTGTGTGCAGAGTGTAGAGTAAATAGTGCCCAGTACCTGCCAACAGTGTGTAACAGAGACGTGACCGATCGCCCAAGTGGCTAACGAGCCGATCAGTGGTGAAGAGGATAAAAGTAGAAAAGTAAGACGACAATTAATTTAAAGTTCTCGAGACATTGTGAGAAGGCGAATCAGGCAACGAAACTAGTAGGTTATAAGAAGGTCGTTCAGATATCTAGAATTCTAGATGGTCCGTCACTCGTCACGATCTTCTTTTACTTTTTTTACTTTTATCCTCTTCGCCACTGATCGGCTTGTTAGCCGCTTGGGCGATCGGTCACGACTCTTTTCCTTTATATTCTTCACCAAAAGGTCGGCTCGCTAGCCGCCCGGGCGATCGGTCACGTCTCTGTCACGCACTGTTGGCAAATACTGGGCATGCACCGGCTCCTGAATGTACCTGAACCCGCTCCAGTGTTGGTCAAGTCTTCTCTTGAAAGAGCTCACACTCGGTGCCGTCACAACACTTTCTGGTAGATTGTTCCAAGAGTTTACAACCCTCACTCCGAAAAAGTTTGCCCTCACGGTTTTCCGGACTTGCGGCTTCTTCAATCTTGAGCTATGACCCCTTGTGGGGCGAGCGTCCGCCAGCTCCAAGTAAGGACACTCAACTGAGTAGTGCCCCCTGAGATGCTTATAAACCTCAACTAGGTCCCCCCTTGCCCGTCTGTAGTATAAGCTAGGCAAGTTCAGGCGCTCCAATCTCGCAGGGTAGCTGAGATGCCGAAGTGCAGGCACCAGCTTGGTGGCCCTCCTTTGAACATTTTCAACCAACTGACAGTCCCTAGCATATCTCGGGGACCAGATGGGGTGACAGTACTCCAGATGGGGAAGCACTTCACTCCTGAAGATCGTCACGAGGGACGGACCGTCTAGATATCTGAACGACCTTCTTATAAGACCCAATAATTTATTTGCCTGATTTACCTTCTTCTCACAATGGCCCGAGAACTTCAGCTCATTGTCAACATACACACCTAGGTCCTTCTCACACACAGTCTCAACTAGTACATTTTCTTCATCCCGTTGGGACATATGGTACGCCTCCTTACCGTTGGTACGCCCCAGGTGCATCCTCTTACACTTCGTGACATTGAATCTCAGCAGCCATTCCTTCGACCATTCCTGGAGCCCACAGAGGTCCTTCTGCAGCTCTTCACAGTCCGCTTGGTTCTTAATTTCCCGAAATAACTTGGCGTCATCGGCAAACATTTGTATGGAGGAGTGTACAACGTCAGGCATATCATTTATGAAACAAACAAACAACAGCGGGCCCAATACACTACCCTGCGGTACCCCACTTGTTACAGGTACAGATGACGATTTCGTGCCATTAATCACCACACATTGCTTGCGGTCATGTAGAAAGTCTTCTATCCACGCTAGGACATTTCCCCGAATTCCGTACCCTTCCAGTTTGATTTTCAGCCTTTCGTGGGGTACACTGTCGAAAGCCTTGGCAAAATCTAGGTAAATATTGTCGATATTACCACCCCGTTCTAGAATATGGGTCCAAATATCCAATACCTTGAGCAATTGTGTCAAGCAAGAGCGCCCCGGCATAAAACCGTGTTGGCAATCTTTTACAAGGTTGTTTCGTAGTAGATGTTCCATCGCTGCATCTCTGATAATACTCTCAAGTACTTTACATATTATGCTGGTCAGGCTCACCGGTCTATAGTTGTTCGTGGAGTGCCTATCGCCCTTCTTGAAGATAGGACTCACATAAGCCACTTTCCATTCACTGGGGACCATTTGTTCATCCAGGCATTTACAAAACAGAATCTTCAGGGGCTCTGCAAGCTCGTTGCACAGCTCCCTTAGCACTCTAGGATGCACCATGTCAGGTCCAGGACTCTTATGGACCTTTAGCCTGGACAGTTTATTTCTAATACCCTCTTCTGTGAACACAATGTGGGTCAGTGCTGTGTCGAACCGTCTGTCCTCAAACGCAGGAAGGTTAGTTGCATCCTCTCTTGTGAACACTGAGGAAAAGAAGCTGTTCAATGCCTCAGCTTTATCCTGGTCAGAATCTGCGTAACTACCATCTTCAAGCCTCAGGTCTGATACTCCTACTCGCGTTTTCAATTTCGACTTTGCATAGCGGTAAAACGCCTTTGGGTTTGACTTGACCTCGCGTGCAACCAGCCTTTGGAACTCCTTTTCAGCCCTCCTACACTCTATCTTTGCTTGGTTTCTGGCTCTTGCATACATCCTCCTGTCTTGCTCATCGTTTGACCCAACCCACGTCTTGAATTTCTGGGTTTTCTTCTTAATTTTGTCGACCGCCGCATGGTTCATGTGTAGGGATCCCCTCGTATTCCTAGAAGCACTGGGTTTGGTCTTGGGTATATATTTATCGATCAAATGGGTCATTTTACTAGTTATGATATTCAGCGTAGTGTCTGCGTTCTTGTACCTTAATAAGTCAGGCCAGTTGATACCCCTCATCTCTTCCCTCATCCCATTGTAATTTCCCTTGTAATATTTGCACCTTGGCCTGGCCTTATCTTGAACTAGGTAACAGTTAAATCTGAATGACAACACTGTATGGTGACTGGTGCCAACTGGGGCAAGGTGTTCCAGTTTGGCCACCATACCCTCCTCGTTTGTTATGATGAGGTCAAGTGGCTTGGGTGTTTGTTCCCCTCTGTAATGTGTCGGGTCTCTCACAGTGTTTCCCCGTCTGGAGTACTGTCACCCTGTCTGGTCCCCGAGGTGATAGAAATTGCCAGTTGATTAAAAATGTCTAAAGGAGGGCCACCAGACTGGTGCCTGCTCTACGGAACCTCAGCTACCCAGAGAGATTAGAGCGCCTGCAACTACCTAGCTTATACTACAGCCGGGCGAGGAGCGACCTAACCGAAGTGTATCAACATCTCAGGGCACTACTCGTACGTACCTGGAGCTGGCAGACGTCCGCCCAACAAGGGGTCACAGCTTAAGGTTGAATCAGCCACAAGTCCAAAAAACTATGAGGGCAAACTTTTTCGGAGTGAGGATTGTGAATTCTTGGAACATCCTGCCAGAGAGTGTTGTGACGGCACTGAGTGTGAGCTCTTTCAAGATCAGACTTGACCAACGTCTTTTTTTATAGTTGTATGTACTGTACTCGTAAATATTTGTACGTCTTTTTTACAACCTTTTACGTCTTTAAAAAAAGTTACGTCCTTTTACGTATTTTTACACCATTTTACGCAATATTACGCATTTGATGTATTTATACGTCCTTTTACGCATTTTTTACGTCTTTTTACTGCTCTGTGGCCCTAACGTGCTCTAAAGGGCTCTAACGGGCTCTAATGGATTCTAACAGGCTCCAATAAGCTCTATCGCGTTCTAAAGGGCTCTAACGGGCTTTAACGGGGTCTAATGGGCTCTAACCTAACCCTGAAAAACCTAACCTAACCTAACCCTGAAAACATAACCTAACCTCACCCAACACAACCTTACTTAACTCCCAACAAGAGAGCTGACCCCCAACAAGGCGAGGTGACCCTCCCAAGGCCACAAAAATTTGAATCTCTCTTAAACGGAGATATATAATTAATGGATCCTTCACTCGCTTATATAACACCCAGGAGAAACGGAACTCGGATGAGGAAAATTAAGAAAATTACTCCAAGGGGTTGTCATCCATTCATGGCTGTCAACGTCTCCAGGCCGGAAACTTTTCCTCGATATCGCAAACTTTTGATAAGACCGAGAAGGAAAATAAACGTAATGATTCCCTCGGTACGGACGTCATCGATCTTCGATAATCTGACGAAAAAAAAACTAAATAAAAATTACTTTATTTAGATATTTATTTATTCACTTCGACACTCCATTGCTTGATAATACCAGAACAAAAAATAGAGTGATGTGACGCTTCTGGCATAAACGTTGCCACTTGTTATTTTCTTGTTGGTGTTGCTTCTCTTAGCAGACTCTTGTTCCTGTGTGCACTCCTGGACGCTCACCACCATAACTACTATCACTACACGCAGAATCACCATCTCACCTAAATTACTGGAACGGCTATTGTCGCAACTATCTCTAATTAGCCCCACTTCCCCCACACCCTCACAGCCACGTCACCATCAACCATACCAAGACCATGGTTATGCACATCAACCTCTCCTCCGACATTGTCCCACCCCCTTCCATTACTTTAGGTCCCAACACACTTCAGGTTGTAGATTCCACTAAGCTCCTCGGCATCACCATAGACAACAAACTAAATTGGAAACCACACGTCAGTGAAGTTGTCAAATCCTCCAGTTTCCGTCTCCACCTCCTCCGCCGACTCAAGTCCCTCGGAGTTCCTGCACCCGAGCTCCTCAGTGTTTACTCAACATTCATACTTCCCAAGCTCACCTATGCCTCCCCCACCTGGTCTTCCTCCCTAAATGCCACACAACGTAAACACCTAGAAAAAGTGCATAAGAGGGCATGCAAGATTATTCTCTCCCCTTCCTACTCCACATATCAAGAAGCTCTCAACACACTGACCCTTTCGACTCTCACTGACCATCACCACGACCTCATCTGCAAATTTGGTAAGAAGCTTCTGCACCATCCTCAACACCGGCTCCTACTACCACCTGAGATCCCTAGCCAGAGAATTGCTGTTCGACACCACAACCGCATCCAGCCCGTACGTGCACGAACTGATCGCTATAAGAACAGCCCAGTCCCAACCATTGTAAAAATTATCAATAACTTGTAATAAACCAGTGTATTCACTCCCAGTAAATCCTACTTCTTGCACTGTCACTATGTTGAAATGCCCTGTAGTTTGAGCTTTTCCCCATCTAGTTATTATATATCTTATCTGTATCACTTATGTTACTTGTATATTATTTGTAAATCGAAACCCATTCCCCAATTATGTGACTGTATATTTTCAGCCTTCTGGCTGCTATGCTCTTTCAATAAACCGTTAATTATTATTATTCATTATTATATACACATGCATCATAATAATAATAATAATGATAATAATAATAATAATAATAATAATAATAATAATAATAATAACTATATAATTAATGGTTTATTGAAAAAGTTCAGTAGCCCCAAGGCTGAAAATATACACTGGATTGAAATGACTTATTACACACAAGGACATGAGGTAGTTGGGTCGTTTAACAAAATCTTTCATTACCAAAAGGAGAAGGACCATGAATTGAACATACTGTGTGAGGTCACGTAGGCCACGTAGTTTAGTAACTCGTCCGTAGGTATTGATATGAAGGACCTCACGTGGTCTTGGAGACACCGGGTGGTGTGGGGTGGTGTCACAGTAACTCACTATCTGCTAAGGGCGTTATGTTATCTTATGGTCAGGTGGAAAGCCGACCCACTGTTGTGCCCAGGGTGAAGTGATTAACACCGCCTGGTCAGAAGATGGCGGTCAGTTCCCAGGGGTGCTTATCTCAGTGGTGGGTCACGGCTCTCACTGGTACTGTCTAGTGCTGAATTCACTGGCTTAAACACTGTTCATCACTGTTCAACACTGATCTCACTTCTTTCCGAAATGAAAATGTCACTTTTGTCGGGATTATGTTGATATCCCGGTGGTGAGGATGGGTCGAGGAGAGGGACTTGAGGAATGGGCCAACATTGGCCAGGGAACAGCTCCGCAGTGGGAGCGGGCGCCCAATAGGTCTTGGCCCTCCGGTGGTCAAAGATGTAGTGTGTGTGTGCGTGTGATGCTAACAAGGATAATCGTCGATTATACTTTAAAACCTAATTGACATTTTGCCAGATAAGAGATAAATTTATGATTTTGTTGCTGACAGCTTAGGGAAATTAATTCATATGTGGTATAAAATTCGCTGTTTCTTTTAAGACATCGTTTACCACCACAAGATAACCAAGTCATACCTAAAGAAAGCTAAGTAGAGTTAGGTTAGGTTATGTTAGGTAATGCCTTAAGCTATATATATATTATGATTATAATTATGATCTATGGACACTCCTCCTCCCCCACCAAAACTATATACACACAGTAGTTGTCGCTATTTCACAGTTATCCCTATTTAGCGTAAGGTAATATATGTCTAAACAATCGTAATATGAAGAAGAAAGTTTTGCACACGAAGATCAGTGCGGTAAGTAACGTTGCCACCTGACTTAAACTACTTAACGAGTTTAAAGTCTTCCCAAGATTTCCTGATAGTCTTAAAGAGCCCTGACCTGCGTCACGGCTATCATCTTTTCTCTCTTCTTCTTCTTCTTCTTTACTATTATGGTTTAGTCCAGCCCCACCACGAGTCTGTAATGTTAATGTACAAGTAATTATTATAATTATTATTATTACTGGTATTGTTATTATTATGGGAGGAAGAGTGTTAGGTGAGCACCACTGTATATTAAGCAAAGGAAAAAAGTTGCGTTACTCAAGTCTTAAAGCTGAGGGAAGATACAAAAAACAATACAAAATAATAATAACAACATTAATAATAATAATAATACAAATAATAATAATAATAATAATAAAAGACTGATATTTAAGTTGATAACAAAATAACGTAGGAGGTAATCGAATATGTACAAGAGAAACTGGAAAGTGTTGAATGTAATCCATTTTTTTTAGTTGAATGTGTTTGGGGTGGGGGGTGAGGAGAACGAGGGAGGGTTCGTGAGAGATTACAATAGGCGTACTGTACTTATCTCCAGATATGTCTAATGTATTTTCTCGTCATATATATATATACTGTATATATATACAGTATATATATATATATGTGTGTGTGTGTGTGTGTGTGTGTGTGTGTGTATGCATGAACTTTGATGGACCTACTCTGTGTGTGTGGAGGGGGGGGGGTTACTGTGTATCGTCGTTTAATATAAAATACTAATTTAAAAAGAAACTTGACACTCAGCTTATATCTGACATTACGAAGTTTGACCCCCCCCCGCCCCCTCCACACACACACACACTATCATCAGGCAAGTTAGAGCGGGTATTCGCAGGAGACAGGTGTGGTTGGATATACGATGAGGTGGGAGGGTTGTGAAGGTGTGTGGATATGCGCGGGGGAGGGCGTGCGGGTATGCGTGGCGCGGGAGGCAGGGCAAGAGAGAGGTAGGCGCGCGATCCCTGGACAGTGTTCGTCACCCATACTCGCGCGAGAGTGGCGGAGGGAGAGCGGGAGTGAGTGAGTGAGTGAGTGAGAGTTGCTCCTCTCTCCCACACACAGATACACGCGGGCTCACTCTCACACTCATTCATACACCTGTTGTTGTATTCGTGTGTGTGGTTGTCGCACACGCCGTCATACAACACTGGCCGCGCTGAACATAGTGTAATGTACATATATAAACACACAGCTCGAATTAAATACGTGAAAACAACAACTTTTTAATTCACTTGTTTACTGTGAGTCGGTATCAAGAAAGTGTTAAACCGCGAGAGGATAAACTGATGTAGAAAGTGATGTCGGAAACTGTTAAAACTTGATTTAGGAAATTATTAATTTTTAAACCGCTGCACACCTGGATCCCGCGTCACCACGTACAGGTAAGTCATCACCACCTGTATGTTATAGTTTGTGTTTTCTTATTGACACATTTATAACCAATTGCTAATTACTACTTGATCAACATATTTATTATGGGTCAAAACTAAGAGGTGAACGCCAAGGTAAATAGACATTTCAAAATCTTCAAATTGTTTCAAATTGGAGATTTTTATTAATAAATACAGGATGTTAATATTACATTAACCAATCAGTAATTATTAACACACTCTTTGTATTTTAACTCACCATTAACAATTATAAATCAAGGTTAGTTACTTTCCAAAACTTTTATCTCGTCTCAGATCGACAGGTTTTCTTAATCAACTTCAGAGCGTCAACATTGTCTTCAGCTCTTAACAGAACATTAGTAATATTATAACAAATAGAAGTTATGGTAACTTTACTTTAACAAATTTACTAACGCCTCCGACACATTTTTTTAACTACAATAAAAATTTGAATTTAATTGAAGCCATAAATGACTGTCACTCCTGGCTTACTGACCGACTGCCTGGCTGGCTGGCAGGCGTGCTGGCTAACTGGTTGGTTGACTGGTGTGTTGGGTAACTGGTTGGCTGGCCGGATGACCGGTGTGGTAGCTGGCTGGCAGACTGGCAGACGTACTGCTTGGCTGGCAAGGTTGTACACGATAAACTTATTACTGCTGAAAACAACACTTTTGACAAACACTGTAACACGAGATATATTTATTAGTAACTATTGATAAACATTTCTACAACATTATGTTAAGATATTGACAACGGATACAACTTAATGGAGGACTATAGTGGCCACGTTTATATAACTTCCTCTAACAACTGTCTTTACACATAACTATCTTCTTAACGATGATACTTTTGAGCAATGGTAAAGAACCCCGATATCCGCCTTTACTGATCTATCTGACTGTGATCTTACGCGTGTGAAGGATGTGGGTTTTTTTTGTAAGTGTAATGCAGCATCACCCACATCAGTTATTGGTTACGTTAGGTTTAGTCAGCACACTACATACTTTAATGAATTGGTGTCAACATTTATTTAACACACACACACACACACACACAGTTAGTGCAGTCTGCCAAACTCCTGGGTGTTACCATAGATAACAAACTGGACTGGAAGGCCCATGTAAACAACACAATCAAGGCAGCCTCGTACCCTCTCTACACGCTACGACGACTCAGGTCACTTGGGACACCCACGCCAGAGCTGAGGACCATCTACAACGCCTTTATTCTCCCCAAACTAACGTATGCGTCACCAGCCTGGTCGTCTTCTCTCAACTCCACCCAACAACGTCAGCTAGAGAAGGAACAGAAAAGGGCCTGCAGAATCATGCTCGGCGCAGACTACTCGGGCTACACCAACGCTCTCTCCACCCTGGAAATGCCATCCCTCAGTGACCTCCACCACCAAGCACTAGCAAGGTTTGGCAGTGGACCACTGCACCATCCTCGTCATCGCCACCTCCTGCCACTGGCAGTCCCCCACCCACCTCGCGCAGTCCGCCACTACAACAAAATTCAGCCCATAAGAGCCCGCACCGATAGATATAAGAACAGCACCATCCCATCTATTGTTAAAATAATAAACAACTCCTGATTTATGTACTGTACAGCCCTGTAAATGTATTGAACGCATATCATTATGTCTAAATCAAATGTAAGTTGGTTTGTTTTCGGCCACCGGCTGTAACTCTAATAAACCGTTTATTATTATTATTATTATCACACACACAAACACATACACATATATACACCACAAGCCTGGAACAAAGACAAAGGGACTGAGAGTAAGTCTGAGGAACGAGATAAGACAGAGGTTTGTGAGAGAGAGATAAAGAGAGAGAGAGAGAGAGAGAGAGAGAGAGAGAGAGAGAGAGGATATAACTCCTTCACAACCTCGACCTACTAAGGATCATTACCAACTCTTTAAGGATCATTATCAACTCTTTAAGGATCATTATCAACTCTTTAGGGATCATTACCAACTCTTTAGGGATCATTATCAACTCTTTAGGGATCATTATCAACTCTTTAGGGATCATTATCAACTCTTTAGGGATCATTACCAACCTGTTAGGGATCATTATCAACTCGTTAGGGATCATTATCAACTCTTTTAGGATCATTACCAACTCTTTAAGGATCATTATCAACTCTTTAGGGATCATTATCAACTCGTTAGGATCATTACCAACTCTTTAAGGATCATTACCAACTTTAAGGATCATTATCAACTCTTTAGGATCATTATCAACTCTTTAGGATCATTACCAACTCGTTAGGATCATTATCAACTTTAGGGATCATTATCAACTCTTTAGGATCATATCAACTCTTTAGGGATCATTATCAACTCTTAGGATCATTATCAACTCTTTAGGGATCATTACCAACTCGTTAGGGATCATTATCAACTCTTTAGGATCATTACCAACTCGTTAGGGATCATTATCAACTTTAGGGATCATTATCAACTCTTTAGGATCATTACCAACTCTTTAAGGATCATTATCAACTCAGGATCATTATCAACCTCTTTAGGATCATTATCAACTCTTAAGGATCATTACCAACCCGTTAGGGATCATTATCAACTCTTAGGATCATTACCAACTCTGGGGATCATTATCAACTCTTTAGGATCATATCAACTCTTTAGGATCATTATCAACTCTTAGGGATCATTATCAACTCTAGGGATCATTATCAACTTTAGGGATCATTATCAACTCTTAGGATCATTATCAACTCGTTAGGGATCATTATCAACTCTTTAGGATCATTACCAACTCGTTAGGATCATTATCAACTCGTTAGGATCATTACCAACTCTTTAGGATCATTATCAACTCTTAGGATCATTACCAACTCGTAGGATCATTACCAACTCTTTAGGGATCATTATCAACTCGTTAGGGATCATTACCAACTCTTTAGGATCATTATCAACTCTTTAGGATCATTATCAACTCGTTAGGGATCATTACCAACTCTTTAGGATCATTACCAACTCTTTAGGATCATTACCAACTCGTTAGGGATCATTACCAACTCTTTAGGATCATTATCAACTCGTTAGGGATCATTACCAACCCGTTAGGATCATTACCAACTTTGGGATCATTACCAACTCGTTAGGGATCATTACCAACTCTTTAGGGATCATTATCAACTCGTTAGGGATCATTACCAACTCGTTAGGATCATTATCAACTCTTTAGGGATCATTACCAACCTCGTTAGATCATTACCAACTCTTTAGGATCATTATCAACTCTTTAGGGATCATTATCAACTCGTTAGGATCATTACCAACTCGTTAGATCATTACCAACTCTTTAGGATCATTACCAACTCGTTAGGATCATTACCAACTCTTAGGGATCATTATCAACTCTTTAGGATCATTATCAACTCGTTAGGATCATTACCAACTCTTTTAGGATCATTATCAACTCTTTAGGATCATTACCAACTCGTTAGGGATCATTACCAACTCTTTAGGATCATTATCAACTCGTTAGGATCGTTATCAACTCTTTAGGATCATTACCAACTCGTTAGGGATCGTTATCAACTCTTTAGGATCATTACCAACTCGTTAGGGATTACTATCAACTCGTTAGGATCATTACCAACTCGTTAGGGATCATTATCAACTCGTTCAGATCGTAACCAAAATATAAAAGAAATTGTCCCAGAAGTTGACACTGTAGTTTAACGTATAGTAGGAGTTGACAGAAACGCTACAAGAACTTCTGTTGTGACCAATAATCTTCTACCACACACACACACACACACACACACACACACACACACACACACACACACACACACACACACACACACACACACCACACACACACACACACACACACGATGGGGAGGCCTGGGACCACACCTCAGTGAGTGAGGTCCCGTGACCACGTGGTGTCCCATGATGCTACGACACCACGTAGTGAATGAGTTGCTACAGCATCATGTGATGCCCCTCATAACACCATCTGTGAGGGAATTATTACACCACATGATGCCCCTCATAATACCATCTGTGAGGAATTACTACACCACATCAGCCCCTCGTAACACCATCTGTGAGGAATTACTACACCACGTGATGCCCCTCATAACACCATCTGTGAGGAATTACTACACCACGTGATGCCCTCATAACACCACCTGTGAGGAATTACACCACGATGCCCCTATAACACCATCTGTGAGGAATTACTACGCCACGTGATGCCCCCATAACACCATCTGTGAGGGAATTATTACACCACATGATGCCCCTCATAACACCATCTGTGAGGAATTACTACACCACGTAATGCCCTCATACACCATCTGTGAGGGAATTACTACACCACATCAGGCCCCTGTAACACCATCTGTGAGGAATTACTACACCACGTCAAGCCCCTCATAACACCACCTGTGAGGGAGCTAGTACTCCACGTGATGCCCCTCATAACGCCATCTGTGAGGGAGTTACTACATCATCAGGCCCCTCATACACCATCTGTGAGGGAACTAGTACCCACGTGATGCCCTCATAACGCCATCTGTGAGTACTACACTACGTGTCTGCTGTTCAACACCTCAGCTCACATGATCTACGTGTGTAAACATTAATCTGTATGTTCACTGTATGTTCCTTTACCTTTCTAATGAAGGCTTTTGTTAAACCACCAATGTATGTAATAAGTCATTTTTGTCCAATGTATATTCTCAGCCTTCCTGCAGAACCTTTCAATAAACCGTTTATTATTATTATTATTATTATTATTATTATTATTATTATTATTACAACACACGCACACACACACACACACACACACACACACACACACACACACACACACACACACACACTAATTATAACAAGGTGAGGATCAAACACATATGACGTTAGCAACTGGTAACTTCAGGGATGTATGAGAGAACGGTGTATGGTGGTGAGAAACGGTGTATGGTGGTGAGAGAACTTTGTATGGTGGTGAGAGAACGGGTATGGTGGTGAGAGAACGGTGTATGGTGGTGAGAGAACGTGTGTATGGTGGTGAGAGAGAATGGTGTATCGTGGTGAGAGAACGGTATGGTGGTGAGAGAACGGTGATGGTGGTGAGAGAACGGTGATGGTGGTGAGAACGGTGTATGGTGGTGAGAGAACGGTGTATCGTGGTGAGAGAACGGTGTATGGTGGTGAGAGAACGGTGTATGGTGGTGAGAGAACGGTGTATGGTGGTGAGAGAACGTGTATGTGGTGAGAGAACGTATGGTGAGAGAACGGTATGGTGGTGAGAGAACGGTGTATGGTGGTGAGAGAATGGTGTGGTGAGAAAACGGTGTATGGTGGTAGAGAACGGTGTATGGTGGTGAGAGAATGGTGTATGGTGGTGAGAGAATGGTGTATGGTGGTGAGAGAACGGTGTATGGTGGTGAGAGAACGGTGTATGGTGGTGAGAGATGGTGTATGGTGGTGAGAGAACGGTGTATATGGTGTGAGAGAACGGTGTATGGTGGTGAGAGAACGGTGTATGGTGGTGAGAGAACGGTGTATGGTGGTGAGAGAACGGTGTATGGTGGTGAGAGAACGGTGTATGGTGGTGAGAGAACGGTGTATGGTGGTGAGAGAATGGTGTATGGTGGTGATTTATGTGTTATTTAAGAGAGATATAAGTATTACTTGTTATTGAAGGTCAGGACAGAGGGACACGCCCGCCTCACTAACGCAGTTTATGATAACAATAACAACATGAATAAACGTGACTATTCATTAGGTTTAATTAACACAAGATACAAGTATTCATTCAGAAATATCATCAATCTATTGTATTCTTTATTAAATCGTATATTACTTCACTTGACAACTGTGTGACGTAAATTGGTGAAATGACTAGTTATTAATTGTTATCTAATGACGTCATGAAAATTGTTTAAAATGCTCTCTGATGTGTGTGTGTGTGTGTGTGTGTGTGTGTGTGTGTGTGTGTGTGTGTGTGTGTGTGTGTGTGTGGTGTGTGTGTGTGTGTGTGTGTGTGTGTGTGTGTGTGTGTGTGTGTGTGTGTGTGTGTGTGTGTGTGTGTGTTGTGTTATATATTACAACACTTCAACAGATTAAGTTAGGTTAGGTTAGGTTTACGTTAAGATAGGTTAGGTAAGGTATAAGTTAGATTGACACAAAGTGGGCATTATTAACCTAACTTAACCTAACCTAACTTAACCTAACCTAAGTTAACCAACCACAATACATACTGTACACTTGGTCGTCTCCATAATGTGTAGAGAGCATATACATTACCTGCGCTGTAGTACTGTGTTGAGTCTTACCTGTGGAAGCAGCGCAAAGGTCAATCAACAGGTGTCAAAGGTAATTAAGAACAACAACACGATCCAATTCCTCTCTAGTTACGGATGGTTGATTCTCTCTCTCTCTCTCTCTCTCTGTGTCTCCCCTCTCATCTCACCTGTCTCCTCTATCTCTCCTCCTCCTCCTCCTCTTCCTCACTTATCTCCTCTATTTCTCTCTCTATTACCTCACTGTCTCCATCTCTCTCTCTCTATTCCCTTACCTCATCTGTCTCCCCCTCTCTCTCTCTCTCTCTCTCTCTCTCTCTCTCCCCTCTCTTCGTTTACTTTGTTTCTTCTTTTTCCTTTCTCACTTCTCCTTTTCATCTGTTCTTCCTCCCTTCTCTCGCCGACTCTTCTTTCTCTCTTCTAGCCTCCCGCCCCTCTCCTCCTTTCTCCCTCTCCCTACCCATTCCTTCATTCTTTACTTCCTCCTCCTTTTCCCTCTCTACTCCACCTCCCTCCCTTACTCCTCCTCTTCCCTCTATAATACCACTCCTCACCCTCCCCTCCTCCTCTCCTCTCTCCTCCTTTCTCCCTCTCCCCTCCCCTCACCTCCTTATCTCCCCTCCCTCCTTCTCCTCCCCTCCTTCTCCCTCTCCCTCCTTCCCCCCCTCCCCCCCCTCCTTCTCCCTCCCGCGTGACCCAGCCTCTACCCACGGGAGTCATGGTGTCGGCCTCACTTAACAAGGTAGTTAACACGGGTATGGGGTGTATTAGTGTGGGGGTGTATTGCAGGTGTGGGGGTGTATTGAGGTAGGTGATGTGGTGCGTGTGGGGTGAACTGGGGGTGTGGGGGTGTACTGGGGTGTGGGGGTATATTTAGGGGAGAGGTATGGGGTGGGGTTGGGAGTGCATTTAGTGGGAGAAGGAGGAAGGGTCTTGAAGTGAGTGTACTCTCTCTCTTTCTGACCATCACCACGACACCATCTGCAAATTTGGTGAGAAGCTTCTGCACCATCCTCTACACCTGTTCTATTGCCACCCGAGATCCCTCGTCCGCGAATTGCTGTTCGACACCACAACCGCATCCAGTCCATACGAGCACGTATTGATCGCTATAAGAACAGCCCAGTCCCAACCATTGTAAAAATTATCTACAACTCGTAATCAACCAGTGTATTCACTCCCAGTCAATCTTACCCTTTTGCACTGTCACTATGTTGAAATTCCCTGTACAGTAGTATGGTCTCTCCACCAAGTTATTATATGTCACATTTGTATCACTTATGTTACTTGTATATTATTATGTAACTGTATATTTTCAGCCTTCCGGCTGTCATGTTCTTTCAATAAACCGTTATTTATTTATTGTTATTATCATCATCATTGCCACACCGATCCTGTTCGTCCTAACGTGTTGTTCAGGCTTGGACTTAGGCGCCAACTTATCGGAGAAGTTATTAATTCATTCATGTATTCCACCGGTAAGTTAGGAAGTTATTGAATTAACAGTGTGTGTGTGTGTAGGTGTGTGATGTAAGTGTTACTACCTAGACGATAAAGTTACCGCATCCGAACACTGACGAATTGCAATTGTAGATAAAATTCCTTGGTTAATATTGTAACTTACCGACCAACACGTCACCACCACCACGTCACCACCAACACGTCACCACCACCACCACCACGTCACCACCAACACGTCACCACCACCAACACGTCACCACCACCAAACAGTCACCGCTGTAAGGACAAGCACACGTCACTTAATACCATTCCTTTACGGTACAAAGAAACATTGATTTTTTATTTATTGAAACATTAACTTTATGTAAACACAAGTTGATGGTCGCCTCTCACCAAGACACAAGAGAGCAAAGAGAGGACCCAGGACTATCCTGCCCCCCCACCTGCAGCAGGAAGTGAGGAAGAGTAGGGGAGAAGAAAGGGTGGAGGGGAGGGGAGGGAGGGAAGTGAGAAAGGGTGGAAGAAGGAAAAAGAAGGATGGGAGGAAGGGGAGAAAAGGGAGGAATAGGGAGAAGGAAGGACGAAAGAGGAGAGGTGAAGAGTGAGGTTTTGAAATATAAAAAAGAGGAGTTATGATGGAGGGGGTGATAGTTTAAAAGAGGGAGAAGGAGGTGAGGGAGAAGGATGGTGAGGGAGAAGGAGGGTGAGGGAGAAGGAGGGTGAAGGTGAGGAGGAGGAAAGAGGGAGAAGATGAAGAGGAGGGAATATGAAGAGTGTGGGGGAGAAAATGAGAAGGAAATGAAAGGAAGGAGGGAAGAGGGAGAGGGAATAATAGGGGGATATGGGGGAGTAGGGAGGCAGGGAGAAAGGAGGGGGAAGAAAGGGGGAAAGGAGGAGGGGAGAACAGGGGTTGGGGAGTGACAGGAACGGTAGGGAAGTGACAGGGGTAGGGAGTGACATGGGTTGGTGGGTGACAGTGCCACAACAAAGCAGTGGTGCCAGAAGGTTCACCCACACAGTGCCATCTGGCATGAGGCCTGACGTGTATAAATACGTGTCCAGGTGTGTGTGTGTGTGTGTGTGTGGGGGTGGGGTGTACCTAAAATGTGTGTGTGTACCTCCCGTGTGTGTGTGTGTGTGTGTGTGTGTGTGTGTGTGTGTGTGTGTGTGTACCCCCTGTGTGTGTGTGTGTGTGTGAGTGTGTGTGTGTACCTCCCTGTGTGTGTGTGTGTACCTCCCTGTGGGTGTGTGTGTGTGTGTCACAAAAGGCTTCAGTACAAGCAGGAAGATAAGAAACTACAGCAGGGCGGCTGGTCTAATGCAGCTGTGGTGTGGGACAGCTGCACCTTCCTAGATGGAGGCAGTGCCTGTCCGTAAGCTGGTAACTGGAGACATGATGGACAGCAGAGGGAGCTGAGAGGGCCAGTGGACTGAGTGTCTCAGAGGTAGTTTATAGTAGAACTATGACACTGTCGACCAGGAAACAATTGCCTTGTGATGTTCAACTGAGCTTTTCATACCATACCGTGAAACCTAATTATGAGGTGGGGGACACACGACAACTCCCAGGTGGTCGTGCTGGCGGGGTCCCCATTCATGGTCGTGAGATATTGGCCGCGCCCTTTGGACACCCTTGAGCACTGACTCGTATTCACTGTCCACACGGTGTCTTCTGTTCTTTTTTCAGACAGTAAATATCACTTTCGTTTCAGCCGTCCGTCGATAATATAATCCTTCCTTGTTATGTTTTCTTGGTAGTGAGGAGGAGAGGAGCAGCAGGTGGGAAGAGGTCAACAATCTGATCCTGCAGCTCAGTACACACCGCCAGGATACATCTTTACTGAATGGTAGCAGTCGGTCATGTGTGTGTGTGTGTGTGTGTGTGTGTGTGTGTGTGTGTGTGTGTGTGTGTGTGTGTGTGTGTGTGTGTGTGTGTGTGTGTGTGTGAATAATAATAATAATAACAATAATAATAGTCATCAAGAACTACAGTGGTTACATGATAATACAAATACCCTGTATATCACTGGGCGTTATAAGAGCGGGTACAGCTGTAGTCACTGTATGATAAAGGTGTTACAGCTACAGTCGGTACTATTATCTGTTACGTATAGAAGGTGGAGAGAAGATGGAAGAGAAGGGAGAGAGGAGATGGAAGAGAAGGGGGAGAGAAGATGGAAGAGAAGGGAGAGAGGAGATGGAAGAGAAGGGGGAGAGAAGATGGAAGAGAAGGGAGAGATGAGATAGAAGAGAAGGGAGAGAAAAGGTGGAAAAGAATGAAGAGAAAGAAGAAAGATGACATAGAAGGGAGAGGGGAGGGAAGGAAGGAAGGGGAGAGAAGAAGAAAACTGCAAGACGGGCGTCTTCGTCCTCTGGGAAAATTAAATTGCTTCTTGACGTGGAGTCTCTCGCCTGTCTCTCTGTCTCTACTTACAGATATCCTTTCCATCTTCTCTCTCTCTCTCTGGAAAAAGAGGAGAAAGAAAAAGAGACAAACAAACACACGCACACATTAATACACACACACAGTTGATAGCTTATACCTGAATTCTGAGGTAAGAACACCTTAATGGAAGGCTAATTACTCAAATTAACGAGCTAATTAGTGCGGCGATAAAAGACGTGTTACGTCACGCGCGACCACTTGTGAAGACTTTTGTAAATTTCCTTTTATTTGTACTTGTACCTGTACCTGTAAGTTTACCTGTATATATATATATATATATGTATAAGTGTACCTGTACTTAATTGTTTCTGTATTTCCACTTGCATCTATAACTGTAATTGTACCCGCACCTAAACTGTACTTGTGCCTGCATCTACCTGTACCTGTACCTGTACCTGTACCTGTACCTGTACCTGTACCTGCGCCACACACACACGCTGGCTTTCCTGACACGCCGAGATAAAAAAATAACATTGAAAAGTAAAAATTTAAGCACCCGAAGTACACGTTATGAGAGAGAGAGAGAGAGAGAGAGAGAGAGAGAGAGAGAGAGAGAGACACTGATCGACCCTAGTGAGTATTATGAATTAATTTGGTCACGAAGTATACCAGATGCTGAGAGACACTGGAAGATGCCGAGAGGTTCTGAGAGGTTGTGAGGGAGATGCTGAGAGGTTCTGAGAGGTTCTGAGAGGTTGTGAGGGAGATGCTGAGAGGTGCTGAGAGGTTCTGAGAGGTTGTGAGAGGAGATGCTGAGAGGTGCTGAGAGGTTGTGAGGGAGATGCTGAGAGGTGCTGAGAGGTTGTGAGGGAGATGCTGAGAGGTTCTGAGAGGTGCTGAGAGGTTGTGAGGAAGATGCTGAGAGATATTTACACTAAAAGCTCAGGTAAACAAACCTACCATGCAAGCAGGCACCCACCCATTTACTCAACAACCCACCCACCCACCCAACCCACCCACCAACCCACCCACCACCCACCCACCCACCCACCAACCCACCCACCAACCCACACCCACCACCAACCCATCCAACCCACCAACCCACACCCACCCACCAACCCATCCACCAACCCATCCACCAACCCACACCCACTGACCACCCACCAACCCATCCACCAACCCACACCCACCCACCCACACCACTCACCCACCCACCAACCCACCCACCCACCACCCACCCACCCCACCCACCACCAACCCACACCCACCACCCACTAACCCATCCACCAACCCACACCCACCACCAACCCACACCCACCCACCCACCACCCACACACCCACCCACCCACCCACCAACCCCCACACCCACCCACCCACTAACCCATCCACCAACCCACACCCACCCACCCACACCCACACCCACCCACCACCCCACCCACCCACCACCCACCCACCCACCCACCCACCAACCCACACCCACCACCCACCAACCCATCCACCAACCCACACCCACCCACCAACCCACACCCACCCACCCACCCACCCACACCCACCCACCCACCACCAACCCACACCCACCCACCCACCAACCCATCCACCAACCCACACCCACCACCTCCACCCACCCACCAACCCTCCCACCCACCCACCAACCCACACTCACTCACCCACCCACCAACCCATCCACCAACCCACACTCATCCACATCCACCAACCCACCACACCCACACCCCACCCACCCACCAGCCACTCCACTCACTCACCCGAACCACATAGCAAGGCAGTTAACCAATCAGCATGAGGCATCACCCTGTGACGTTGCATGATGTTGGAATCAAAGTCTTGCCAGCAGACGTAACTCTCCTTACCTGTTCCAACTAGAGGGAAGGCTGAGACTCTTCCATCTGTGAGGGAGGGAGGGAAAGGATAGAAGGAATGAAGAGGAGGAAGGGAGGATGGAAGGGAGGGATGAAGGAAGGGAGGGAGGGAGGGAGGGAGGAGGGAGGAAGGGAGACGATCACCTGATTGCTCATCTCCCTCTCCCGTAATGAGGGAGGGAAGGGAGAGAGGGGAACACGGGAGAACGGAAGTGGGGAGAGGAAGGTGCTGGAGAGTAGAGAGGAATAGGGAAGGTGAGAAAAGGGGGATGGAAGGAGGAGATGAGGAATGGGGGAAGAGAGGAAATGAAGAAGGGAGAGCCAGGTAAGAGGAGAGGGGAGGAGGGGAAGAACAGAGAGAGAGAGAGAGAGAGAGAGAGAGAGAGAGAGAGAGAGAGAGAGAGAGAGAGAGAGAGAGAGAGGTTATTACACGAACAAATGATCTATAAAGGTCGACCATCGATTCATTGATCATAGGGATCCTTCATTCCCGGCTGGCCCTCTATGTCACCTGGAGAGTAGCCTGGAGTAGCCTGGAGTAGCCTGGAGTAGCCTAAAATGACAT